>NC_057809.1:238348206-238368459 GCF_018294505.1 Triticum aestivum
TGTTGCGCGCCGCCCGCTGTCTCCTCTGCGCCCGCGCCGCCTCTCCCCACCAGCGCCAGATCTGGTCCCCTTCACTCCGGCGAGCTCCTCCTTCGACGTCGGTCGTCTCCTTCTACGACGGCAAGTACTCCGGCGAAGCTCCGACGAACCTCGGTTCCCGTGCACGGAAACCCTAGATCTGAAACTGGGAAGTCTATTTCTTCTAAGTCCCTTTTCCCCTGATATTTTCATGCCATGTTCATCGCATCGTATCTCCGCGCTCGTAGATCCAAATGATGCATATGATATATCAAAATTGTTCGTCTCATTGAGCTCTTCATGGTAGGAGCATTGTTAGGCATGTTACTACCTGTTATGATGTATTTTTCATTGATGCAAGAGTGCTATAAAATGTTAGGATCAGGTACTTATTATATTATGAGGTTTTGTCATTTTTGTTGCATTTGATGTGTGCATATTTTGAGCATGAGGTCTACATGAGTTTTGAACCACATCATGCCATCTTTACAGAGGTGCTTGTCTTGTATTTTTGGGATCTATGTGGTGACTAGCACAAGCATGCAAAGTAGCCTCTACAATGTTGCTGTTTTCAGGGACATAGGATTTTGCTAAGTCTTTTTGTGTTGTTATTTTGATGTCATGTAAACTTGATGCTACCGTGAGATCCAAGCTTATTTTGGGATACTTCAGTGAGGGTGTTTTGAACATGTGGTTATGCTCTATCCATCCATGCCCCTGTTTGCAATTATGGAGTTGTCTAGCATGTCTTGTTCCTGCTCAACTTTTGCTATAAAATATTCCTGGCAGAATGTTAACATGTTAATCAATTTTTCCATGGTTGTTACTAGTGATCCATGCATCCTATGAACTTTCTCTTGCCATGGTTAGCTTCATGAACATGTCATCTTGCTATTGGTATACTTACATTTTCATGCAATGCTTTGTGCTGAGTGGAATGAGCTTGCAAAGTTGCCTTCATGAATCTGTTTATGCCGTGCTCTGTTTTTCTGCTAAGTCTGAAACTGTTAATAAATCTTGCTATGTTTACATGGGTGCCATCATATCTTCTGTGCCTTTTTGGCTCATGTTGAGTAAGGGACTTTTATTCTATGCTTTTATTAGAATCATTCCATGCCTTGGTTTGCTATGATATGTTCCTGTAGCATGATGTTTGCTTGCTCTAAACTTTGCTTCCTGGTGTTGTTTGACATGTTAGTATTTTCACTAAGTCTGTGAAGCTGATATCTTTTGCACTTTTGCCATGCTTGTTTGAACCTATTCTAATGTGATTTAGCCGTAGCTAAATGTTCATGTTTTGTCAAGCATCTCTTGTACATCATTGCCATATGCTTTGTTGCTATGTTGGAGTGCAGTAGCTTAGTTTCTTGTTGCATTCTAGATGGCATTGTGCTGTTAATCGCAAAATTGTGTCATTCTTGTTTTGCTTGCCTTTTGCAAACCGTGCATCCGTTTCTGGTGATCTTTATATCGATTTCAACCGAAATCATTTCATCTTTCCAGCGGCACACTTGGTTTGCCAAGTTGATGCCTAGATCATTCTTTCTCTTATGGAGCACGCATATGCATTGCATATCATATCTTGCATATCATGCCATGTATTGCATCATGTTGCTTGTGCATTGCACCGTGATTGATTGATTGTTGTTCCATTGCTTGTGTTCTTACTTTGGATAGAGCCGGGATATGAGTACGTGAACGAGGAACCTGTTGAGTAAGCTTTCGAGGATCAAGCTTTCGACAACTCTGAGAACTTTGCAGGCAAGATGACCATACCCTCGAAATCACTTCTATCTTTGCTTGCTAGTTGTTCGCTCTATTGCTATGCCGCACTACCTACCACTTGATTATCATGCCTCCCATATTGCCATGTCAATCCTCTAACCCACCTTCCTAGCAAACCATTGTTGTCTATGTTACCGCTTTTGCTCAGCCCTCTTATAACGTTGCTAGTTGTAGGTGAAGATGAAGTTTGTTCCTTGTTGAAACATGGATATTGTTGGGATATCATTATTATCTCCTATTTATTTTAATGCATTTATATACTTGGTAAAGGGTGGAAGGCTCGGCCTTATGCCTGGTGTTTTGTTCCACTCTTGTCGCCCTAGTTTCCGTCATACCGGTGTTAGTTCCTTGATTATGTGTTCCTTGCGCTGTTGGGTGTTATGGGAACCCCTTGACAGTTCACCTTGAATAAAACTCCTCCAGCAAGGCCCAACCTTGGTTTTACCATTTGCCTACCTACCAAAGTGTCAAAGTGCACATGATGACATGTCAAAGTGCAACACACAAGCAAATGACATGGCAATGACGGCGAATAACTGGAAGACACCTGGCGCATCAGACTCGGGGCGTTACAGCGTTGGTATGGAGGCTAACCGTGGATACGGCTAGCCATGGAAAGTCAAAGTATGGTGGAAAAAGGAATAAACTTTATTTTCTGTTTGGTAACCGCCTATGATATATATAAGCATGGAAAGTATTAGGCACTCTAAGTCATTTTCGTTGGTGGGATGGATACACCTCCCAAAATGTTTTTATCTCTAAGTTTTTCTCTTTGAGCTCTGGCACCTCTACAAATCCCTACTTCCCTCTGTGAAGGGCCTTTCTTTTACTTTATGAAATTTTTATTTTGAATTTGAGTCTCTGTAGACTCAAGGGTCATCTTTATTTTAAACCCCCCCGGGCCAGTACTCCTCTGAGTGTTGGTCCGAACCGAGTAGACTACGGGGCCACCTCACGGAAACTTGATTATACTCCAGTCAAGGCCAATGTCATTGCAGATGCTTTGAGTAGGAAGGCTTACTGCAACAATTTAATTCTCAAGCCCTTCCAACCGGACTTTTGTGAAGCTTTCCGCAAACTGAATCTCCAAGTTGTTCCTCAATGCTTTCTTGCCAACCTTCTAGTCTCTCCTACTTTGGAAGATCAAATTCGTGAGGCACAACTCCTGGATTCCATGGTGAAGAAGGTGAAACATGGGATTGCCAAGAGCCAACCCAAATACAAGTGCTATCGCATTGATGACAAAGACACCCTATTCTTTGAGGATCGGATTGTGGTTCCTAAAGGTGATCTAAGGAAAGTCATTATGAACGAGGCTCACAATTCCCTTCTATCCATTCATCCTGGAAGTACGAAGATGTACCATGACCTCAAGCAGTCATATTGGTGGACTCGAATGAAGTGAGAAATCGCTCAATTCATGAATGAATGTGATGTCTGCCGAAGGGTGAAAGCAGAACACCAACGACCAGCTGGTCTCCTCCAACCTCTTGCTATTCCAGAATGGAAGTTTGACCATATTGAGATGGACTTCGTGACTGGATTTCCCAAGTCCAAGCATGGAAATGATGCTATCTTCGTTATCATCGACAAGCTTACTAAAGTGCATCATTTCCTTCCAATCAAAGAATCTATCACGGCAGCTCAGCTGGCAGAGCTATACACCTCCAGGATTGTCTCTTTGCACAGTATTCCGCAATTGATCTCTTCAGATTGTGGAAGCATTTTCACCTCCAAGTTCTGGGACTCCTTCCAGAAGGCCATGGGAACCAACATTCGCTTCAGCACATCTTTCCATCCTCAAACTAGTGGCCAAGTCGAGCAAGTCAATCAAATCCTTGAATATATGCTCAGGGCTTGTGTCATTTCCTTCGGTATGAAGTGGGAAGATTGTATTCCATATGCCGAGTTCTCCTATAACAACAGCTTCCAAGCGAGTTTGGGCAAGGCCCCATTCAAAATTCTCTATGGCAGGAAGTGTCATACTCCTCTCAATTGGTCAGAGACTGGTGAACGCCAACTTCTTGGCAATGACTTGATCACAGAGGCTGAAGAAATGTGCAAAGTCATCCGTGAAAATCTCAAAGCCGCGCAATCGCGCCAGAAGAGTTACTATGATAGCAAGCACCATGACTTGGCTTTCGAGATCGGAGACCATGTCTACCTCAGCGTCTCTCCAATGAAAGGCACTCATCGCTTCAGTATCAAAGGGAAGCTTGCCCCTAGATACGTGGTTCCTTTCAAGATAATTGACAAAATAGGTGACCTCACCTATCAACTTGAGCTTCCGTCCAACTTCGCAAATGTGCATGATGTGTTTCACGTGTCACAGCTTCGCAAGTGCTTCAAGACCCCTGAGCACACCATCAACTTCGAAGAGATTGATCTCCAAGAATACATGTCTTATCATGAGCATCCCGTTGCTATTCTTGAAGAAACCGAGCGCAAGACTCGCAACAAGTCTATCAAATTCCTGAAAGTGAAGTGGTCACACCATTCCGACCGAGAAGCCACCTGGGAACGCGAGGATCACCTCCGTTCCGAATATCCGGAGTTCTTTCAGTCCTAGATCTCGGGACGAGATCCTCTCGTAGTGGTGGAGTGTTGTAACACCCCGGATGTAACTTGCCATATTAGTAATTCCAACTCTTGCCATTTTTCATCTTTAAGTTATGATATTTCCCTTCGTGGTTGGGTTTTTGTCTTCGTTTTGCATTTTGTTCATGTCATGCATTTCATATCACGTCATCATGTGCATCGCATTTGCATTCGTGTTCGTCTCATGCATCCGAGCATTTTCCCCGTTGTCCGTTTTGCATTCTGACACTCCCACCCCTCTTGTCTCTTTTCGTGAGCGGGTGTTAAATGTTCTCGGAATGGACCGAGATTTGCCAAGTGGCCTTGGTACACCACCGGTAGACTGCCTGTCAAATTTAGTTCCATTTGGAGGTTGTTTGATGCTCCAACGGTTAACCGAGTAACCGCAAAAGCCTCTTGTGTGTTGCAGCCCAACACCCCTCCAAAACGGCCCAATAACCCATCTAAAACATCTCCATGTCCTCCGTCATCGGATCACGATCATGTGGGCGAAAACTACACCTCATCTGGACACTCCAAACTCCCTCTACCTATATATATGTGTGTAACACCCCGGATGTAATTTACCTTATATGTACTCCAAATCTTGCCGTTTCCGGCTCTAAGTTATTTTATTTCCTTGGGTTCGGGTTTTTTGTCTCCGTGTGTTGTTGTCGTTGTCATGCATCTCATATCATGTCATCATGTGCATTGCATTCGCATACGTGTACGTCTCATGCATCCGAGCATTTTCCCCGTTGTCCGTTTTGCATTCCGGCGCTCCTATCTCCTCCGGTGGTCCTTTCTACCTCTTTTCGTGTGTGGGGGTTAAACATTTCCGGATTGGACCGAGACTTGCCATGCGGCCTTGGTTTACTATCGGTAGACCGCATGTCAAGTTTCGTACCATTTGGACTTCGTTTGATGCTCCAACGGTTAACCGAGGGACCGAGAAGGCCTTGTGTGTGTTGCAGCCCAACACCCTTCCAATTTGGCCCAAAACCCACCAAAACTCTTTCCATCATCTAGGGTGTTCGATCGCGATCGCGTGGCCGCAAACCGCACCTCATTTGGACTCTCCTAGCTCCCTCTATGCCTATATATAGCTCCTTCCCGAAATTTTCGGATCTTCTCCCCCAAACCCTAGCTCCCCTTCCTCTCCGCGCGCCGGACAACGTCCGGGCCACGCCGGATAGAGTCGCCGCCGCCGCCCGCAGCCAGTGGCATGCCGCCACGTGGCCGCCGCCGTCCCGCACCCGCCTCGGCCCGCGAGGGCCCAAGGCCGGCCCTCTCCTCCCGCGTCCGGGCCCCGCCTCCTTCCTCCCGAGCGCCGCCCGCGCCCGAAGCAACCTCGCCGTGCCGCCGTCATTGTTCGGTCGCCGGCTGCCTCCGCCTCGACGTCGCGGCACCTCCGCCGCCCGCCAGTCGCCAACCATCGCCCAGTCGTCGCCGCACCTTGCCGCACCAGCGCCGCCACCTCGCCGCCCAAGGAGCTCCGGTCGCGCCCTACTTCTCTGGCGCCCTCCTCTTCCTCCGGCGAGCTCCGCTTCAAGTCCGGCTCCGGCGAACGACGAACCCTGGCGAACCTCGTAAACCATGCCAGATCTGGATCTGGATCTCGAAGGGTTGACTTTCCCCGAAACCCTAATTTATTTGTGTTTTTCATCATGTCGTAACATTGCATCCGTAACTCCGTTTTGCGCGTGTAGCATATCAAAATGTTCGCCTCAAAGAGTACATCATTTCATCTAATTGCATAATTTTCATTTGAGCTCATCTTGATGCCGGAAATGCTGTTGGAAGAGAGCTATTTGAGATAATTGTCAGATCTGCTGCATCAAATAGCTATTTGTCATTTTTGCCATGATTTATGTGTGCATGATATGCTCCTGAGCTCTACATGAGTTTTGTTATATGCAATGCCATCTTTACAAAGGTGCTTACCATGTATTTTTGTGATGTGTGTGGTGACTAGCACAAGCTTGCAAAGTAGTGCATTCGTTAATGCTGATTTTAGGGACTTAGAATTTTACTAAGTCCTTGATCTGTTTTTTTATCAATATGCCATATGTTCATGTTGTTTCCTAGTGATCCGTGCCTCTTTTGAGGATGACCAGTAAGGATGATTTCTTAATATTGTGGTGCTCTATCCATCCATGTCTTTGTTTGCAATTATGGAGCACCCTAGCTTGAGTCAATCGAGCTCTACTTTTGCTATTTCGTGAATCCTGGCAGATTGTTTACTTGTTAGCGATTTTGCCGAGGATGTTGTTGTTGATCCGTGCATGCCATGTTGTTGTTCTTGCCATGTCTAGCTTCTATGATATGTATTCTTGATGGGGGTATGCTTAGTTTGTCATGCCTTGCTCTGTAGCGAGTGCATCGAGCTCGTAAACATGCCTACTCGTTAACATATTTGCATGCTCTAGTTTTTCACTAAGTCTGTAATCTGATTATGTTTTTGCCATGTTCACATGCTTACAATTGTATTTTCTGATCCCTTTTGGCTCAAGGTCACTAAGGAACTTTTGTTAAGTGCTTTGAGTAGCTTCATGTCATGCCTTGCTTCGCCATGGTAAGTTCTTGTAGCATATAGGTTTCATGCTTCAAAGTGTGCTACCTGATGTGAAATTCCAGACTTGTGTTAATTTCACAAAGTCTGAAACATGTTTACCATTTGCACTTTTGCCATGCTTGTTTGAACCTGTTAATGGATGAATTGGTCGTAGCTCAGTGTTCATCTTTTGTCAAGCATCATGAGTGGATTCCTGCCATGTATTTTGTTGCCATGTTTGAGTGTTGTAGCATATTTATCTTGATGCATTTAGATGGCTACTTGCTGGTTATCGCAGACCGGTGTCATATTTCTTTTGCTTGCCACTTCCAAACCGTGCATCCGATTCCGGTGATCTTTATATCGATTTCAACCGAAATCACCTCACCTTTCCAGTGGCACTCTTGGATATCCAAGTTGAGGCTAGGTTCAATCATTCCTTGTCAAATCTTGCATATGCATCACATATCGCATCCCGCATAGCATACCATGTTTGCATCATATTTGTTTGAGCTTTGCACGTGGTTGATTGTGTTCCTTTTACTTGTTTGTCTTGTTTGGGTAGAGCCGAGAGACGAGTTCGCTAACGAGGAGCCCGTTGAGTGTGCTTACGAGGATCAAGTCAACTCTGACAACTTTGCAGGCAAGATGATCATACCCTCGAAATCACTTCTATCTTTGCTTGCTAGATGCTTGCTCTTTTGCTATGCCTATGCTACGATGCCTAACACTTGCTTATCATGCCTCCCAATTTGCCATGTCAAACCTGTAACCCACCATGTCCTAGCAAACTGTTGATTGGCTATGTTACCGCTTTGCTCAGCCCCTCTTATACCATTGCTAGTTGCAGGTGAAGATTGGAGATTGTTCCTTGTTGGAACATTGCTTATTGTTGGGATGTCACTATATTATCTTGTTATCTTAATTCATCTATATACTTGGTAAAGGGTGGAAGGCTCGGCCTTTTGCCTAGTGTTTTGTTCCACTCTTGCCGCTCTAGTTTCCGTCATATCGGTGTTATGTTCCCGGATTTTGCGTTCCTTACGCAGTTGGGTGATAATGGGAACCCCTTGACAGTTCGCCTTGAATAAAACTCCTCCAGCAATGCCCAACCTTGGTTTTACCATTTGCCACCTAGCCTCTTTTTCCCATGGGTTTCCGGAGCCCAAGGGTCATCTTATTTAAACCCCCCTGGGCCAGTGCTCCTTTGAGTGTTGGTCCGACTGAGCTGCCTGCGGGGCCACCTCGGGGAAACTTGAGGGTTGGTTTTACTCATAGCTAGTCTCATCTGAGTGTGCCCTGAGAACGAGATATGTGCAGCTCCTATCGGGATTTGTCGGCACATTCGGGCGGTGTTGCTGGACTTGTTTTACCATTGTCGAAGTTGTCTTGTAGAACCGGGATGCCGAGTCTGATCGGAATGTCTCGGGAGAAGGTTTAGCCTTCGTTGACCGTGAGAGCTTGTGATGGGCTAAGTTGGGACTCCCTTGCAGGGATTTGAACTTTTGAAAGCCGTGCCCGCGGTTATGGGAAGATGGGAATTTGTTAATGTCCTACTGTAGATAACTTGAACCTTAACTTAATTAAAATGAATCAACTGCGTGTGTTACCGTGATGGTCTCTTCTCGGCGGAGTCCGGGAAGTGAACACGGTGTTGGAGTAATGTTTGCCATAGGTGGTTCTATAGTTCTTCTTTCGCGCTTTGCCTTCTCTTCTCGCTCTCTTTTACGAACAGGTTAGCCACCATATATGCTAGTCGCTTGCTACAGCTCCACATATTACCTTGCCTTACCTATAAGCTTAAATAGTCTTGATCGCGAGGGTGCGAGATTGCTGAGTCCCCGTGACTCACTGATTACTTCCAAACCAGATGCAGGGACCGATGATTCCGTTCCAGATGACGCGCTTGAGCTCAAGTGGGAGTTCGACGAAGACTCACGCCGTTACTATGTGTCTTTCACTGATGATTAGTAGTGGTGCCCAGTTGGGGCGATCGGGACCATGTCGCATGTTGGGGTTGATCTTTTATTTTGGTACCATAGTCGGACCATGAGTGTATTGGATGATTGTAATGTTATTTATGTACTTGTGTGACGTGGCGAGTGTAAGCCAACTATGTATCTTTTTCCCCTATTATCTATTTACATGGGTTGTTGTGAAGATTACCTGACGTAGAGTTTTGACTCTTCTCTTCTCAAATTTCACTAAAAAAATTTAGGATCACGCGGGTATGTTGGAATCGTTCCGATCGATTTGTGACAAGAACATTGTTCTTGGTGCCTCCTGTCATTTAGGGGTTGTGACAGTGTCCCGGGGAGTTGAGCTCCGAGGTGTTGTCGTCACAATTTTATCGTTGCAGTTCTAGAATACCTGAGTTTAGTTTCGCCGACATCGAAAATCTCTTTTATGCAGTTGTTGGTGAGATAACCTCGACGCCACCCAGTACTGGGGCGGGAGTTCGGGAGTATTGCCATAACTTGTATAACGGATGTTTTTTTCAAAGGTTGAGGTAGACTATTTCCAAAGTTTTCTCGGTTATGTGTTGAAGGATGGATACAGCTGGATGTAGGATTTGCTAGATTTGGGTGAGATATTATGCTTCCCCTGTATCCCCAACACCTGATTGCATAACCGGAAAGGTTCGGGAGTTTCATAGGTGGGGATTCTTGTAGCTCTAGTTCTTCTTCCACGGATATTTGGTTTGAGATTGGGTGATCCTTACCGAGTATTCGTTCTTGTTCCGTACCTTGTTGATTTTATTCTTCTACATCAATTCTAAGTGGCTTCTCAATTTATGGATATGTGACCATTTCATTGGGAATGCATTCGTTCATTTGTTCGGATGTGAAGACTACATGTTGCAATTTCTACCCGTTGGATTCAGCTTCAATTTTTGTCTATCAATGTGCTAATGGATGTCAACCTCTTCAGGATGGCTCCTCCAACGCGCATGACTCCGAATCCTGATCCGCCACCACCACCTCCACCTCCGGAGGCATGGCAAGCTGTGATGGCTGCGACCAATGCAAACACGCAGCTGATCATGCAAATTCTTCAAGAGCGCAACCAAGCAAACCAAGGCAACCAGGGCAACAATCAGAATCACTTTGCTACACTCAACCAGTTCCTTGCTAACCAACCTAAGACCTTCAGCAATTGCGTTGAGGCAACTGACGCTGATGATTGGCTCCTCGACTTATGCAAGCATTTCGAGTGCAGTAACGTCAGGCCTGAGGACTTTGTCAAGTTCGCTTCCTTCCAACTCAAAGACCAAGCTGCAGAATGGTTTCAGCAATACAAAGATTCCAGAGGAGGCCGTGTGATTACCTAGGATGAACTCTGTCAAGACTGCAAAGCTCGTCATATTCCTCAGAGCGTGGTTGAAAGCAAGCGTGAGGAATTCCGCAACCTGAAGCAAGGCTCTATGTCTGTCTATGAGTACAACAAGATGTTTCAGAAGCTCGCCTGCTTTGCTAAGCAGGACGTCCCTGACGAGAAGAGCATGATATACCAATTCAGGGGTGGTCTCAGGGAAGAAATTCAGCTAGCTCTTGTCCTCTTTGAGCCCTTGAGGTACGATGACTTTTACAACATGGCATTGAAGCAAGAGTCTGCTCAACTGAAGTGCGATGCTTCCAAGAAGCGAGTCAGAGATGCTACTCCTTCTTCCTCAACTCAAGTGGCTAAGCAGCAGAAGTATTGGCTTCCTCCTCCTCTGTTCCGTCAGCCTTATCAGCAGAAGAGCAAAGGTGGCAGTGGATCTTCCCACCCACCCAACCCTGGCTTTCAGAAGTCACGTGCAACAAGTGCCAACAGAAGGGTCACTATGCCAACAAATGCTTCAATCAGAGGCGTCTCCCTCCTCCTCCTCCTGTGAGATCGGCAAGTACAGATGTGGTCAAGCATAACCCCAAGCACGCCAAGGTCAACTTAATGAATGCAGCTTAGGCAGATGACTCTTCCGATGTCATCATGGGTAACCTTCCTATTAACGATATTCCAGCTAAAGTACTTTTTGACTCTGGTGCATCGCATTCCTTCATGTCATTCCCATTTGCATCGGAGAACAATTTTAGTACTAAGGCTTTACCTAGAGCTTTGCAAGTTGTCTCTCCGGCTAAGCGTCTGAGTTCTAGTATGATGGTTCCGGATATTTCTATCATGATGGGTGATTTCAAGTTTCTTTGCCTTCTCTTCTCGCTCTCTTTTGCAAACAGGTTAGCCACCATATATGCTAGTCTCTTGCTGCAGCTCCACATATTACCTTGCCTTACCTATAAGCTTAAATAGTCTTGATCACGAGGGTGCGAGATTGCTGAGTCCCCGTGACTCACTGATTACTTCCAAACCAGATGCAGGGACCGATGATTCTGTTCCAGATGACGCGCTTGAGCTCAAGTGGGAGTTCGACAAAGACTCATGCCGTTACTATGTGTCTTTCCCTGATGATTAGTAGTGGTGCCCAGTTGGGGCGATCGGGACCATGTCGCATGTCGGGGTTGATCTTTTATTTTGGTACCGTAGTCGGACCATGAGTGTATTGGATGATTGTAATGTTATTTATGTACTTGTGTGACGTGGCGAGTGTAAGCCAACTATGTATATTTTCCCCTATTATCTATTTACATGGGTTGTTGTGAAGATTACCTTACTTGCGACATTGCTTTCAATGCGGTTATGCCTCTAAGTCGTGCTTCGACACGTAGGAGATATAGCCGCATCGAGGGTGTTACAATGTGTAACGCCCCGAGACCGATGTGCCAGGTGTCCTCCAGTTATTCGTTGTTGTTGTCTTGTCATTGCTTGCGTGTCATGCATGTCATATCATGTCATCATGTGCATTTCATTTGCATACATGTTCGTCTCAGGCATCCAAGCATTTTCCCCATTGTCCGTTTTGTAATCCAGTGCTCCTATGTCCTCCGGTGTCCCTTTCTACCTCTTTTCGTGTGCGGGTGTTAAACATTCTCGGATTGGACCGAGACTTGTCATGCGGCCTTGGTTTACTACTGGTAGACCGCCTGTCAAGTTTCGTGCCATTTAGAATTCGTTTGATACTCCAACGGTTAACCGAGGGACCGAAAAGGCCTTGTGTGTGTTGCAGCCCAACACCCCTCCAAAGTGGCCCAAAACCCACCTAAACCCCCTCCATTATCTCGGTCGTTCGATCATGATCGCGTGGCCGAGAACCGCACCTCATTTGGAGCTTCCTAGGTCCCTCTACCTATATATATGTGGCTTCCCCCGAAATTTTCGCGGATGAAACCCTAGCTCCTCCTACCTCGCGCCATTGGACAAAATCTCCCCGCGCCGGACATGTCCGTGCCGCCGCCTCCAGCCAACCGAAGCTCGCCACCTATCCACCACCGCCTTTCTCTCTCCTCCCCGCCGCCACGGCCCGTGGAGCCTAGGTCAGGCCCGCGCGGGCCCAGATCCCGCCGCCGCCTGGTCGAGCGCCCCGCCCCGCGCGCTGCCCGCCTCCCTACCAGATCTCGCCGCCGACGTCCCGCTCCTCACGCCGGACGCCCTTCGCATCGCCAGCGCCCGTGCCGCCATCGCCTGCTCGCACGCCGGCGCGCGCCATCGCCGCCTTGCGCCGCCCTAGATCCGCCGCCTGCTCACCGGAGCGCACCTCCGTGCCACCGTCCGGCAACCCCGCGCCCAAGTCCGGCGACCCCGCGCCGCGGCAACCCCTTCCTCCTCTCCGGTGACTCCTTACCCCAACTCCGGCGAGTTCAAGTGTTCCAGCGAATATCCAGGCGAACCTCAGGATCCGCGTGTGCAAACCCTAGATCCGGTTGACTTTTTGCGCCTCTCTCAGTATTTTTTTGCATTTTTCCGCATGTCATAACTCCCTCATCATGGCTTCAATTCGTGTGTGTAGCATATCAAAATGTTCGTCTCGACGAGTACATCATTTCATCTCATTGCCTCATTTTCATTTGAGCTCATCTTGATGCCCAAAATGCTGTTGGAAGAGGACTATGTGATGATTATGTCAGATCTGTTTCAGCAAATAGCCTTTTGTCATTTTTGCCATGATTAATGTGTGCATGCTATGATCCTGAGCTCTACATGTGTTTTGTTATATGCCATGCCATCTTTACAGGGGTGTATGCCATGCATTTTTGTGATATTTTTGGTGACTAGCACAAGCATGCAAAGTAGCGTAATCGTTGATGCTGATTTCAGGGACTTGGAATTTCACTAAGTCCTTGTCCTGATTTTGTTGTTATGCCATATGTTCATGTTGTTTCCTAGTGATCCGTGCCTCTTTTGAGGATGATCAGTAAGGATGTTTTGTAGATATTGTGGTGCTCTATCCATCCATGTCTTTGTTGGCATTTATGGAGCAACCTAGCTTGAGTCAATCGAGCACTACTTTTGCTATAAAATGTTCCTGGCAGATTGTTGATATGTTTAGCGATTTTGCCGAGGATGTTGCTTTTGATCCGTGCATGCTATGTTGTTGTTCTTGCCATTTCTAGCTTCTATGCCATGTCTTCTTGATGGGTGTATGCTTAGTTTGTCATGACATGCCTTATAGTGAGTGCATCGAGCTCGTAAACATGCCTACTTGTTAACTGTTTTGCCATGCTCCAGTTTTTCACCAAGTCTGAATCTGTTTATGTTTTTGCTATGTTCACATGCTTGCAATTGTATTCTCTGATCCCTTTTGGCTCATGGTCACTAAGGGACTTTTTTTATGTGCTTTGAGTAGCTTCATGTCATGCCTTGCTTTCCCATGATATGTTCCTGTAGCATATACTTATCGGGCTCTATACATTGCTTCCTGATGATAAATTCCAGACTTGTGTTAATTTCACTAAGTCTGAAACCTGTTATCATTTGCACTTTTGCCATGCTTGTTTGACCCTGTTAATGGATGAATTAGCCATCACTCAGTGTTCATCTTTTGTCAAGCATCTTGAGTGGATCCCTGCCATGTATTTTGTTGCCATGTTTGAGTGATGTAGCATATTTATCTTGATGCATTTAGAAGGCTACTTGTTGATTATCGTAGACCGGTGCCATATTTGTTTTGCTTTCCATTTCCAAACCGTGCATCCGATTTCGGCGATCTTTATATCGATTTAAACCGAAATCAACTCACCTTTCTAGTGGCACTCTTGGATTTCCATGTTGAGCCCAGGTTCAATCATTCCTTTCCAAATCATGCATATGCATCACATACCGCATCCCGCATATCATACCATGTTCATGTGTTGGTTGTTTACTATGTTGTGTGCTTCTTTCTGGTGTTGCTTCTTCGGGTTGGTTCCGATTACGTCGTGTTTGTGAGGACCTGTTCGGCTACGTCCGTTTGTCTTCTTCATGGACTCATTCTTCTTCCTTGCAGGATTTCAAGCAAGATGACCATACCCTCGAAATCACTTCTATCTTTGCTTGCTAGTTGCTCGCTCTTTTGCTATGCCTATGCCACGATACCTGCCACTTGCTATATCATGCCTCCCATATTGTTAAACCAAGCCTCTAACCCACCTTGTCCTAGCAAACCGTTGTTTGGCTATGTTACCGCTTTGCTCAACCCCTCTTATAGCGTTGCTAGTTGCAGGTGAAGATTGGAGTTTGTTCCTTGTTGGAACATGGATATCTTCGATGGGATATCACAATATCTCTTATTTAATTAATGCATCTATATACTTGGTAAAGGGTGGAAGGATCGGCCTTATGCCTAGTGTTTTGTTCCACTCTTGCCGCCCTAGTTTCTGGCATATTGGTGTTATGTTCTCGGATTTTGCGTTCCTTACACGGTTGGGTTATAATGGGAACCCCTTGACAGTTCGCCTTGAATAAAACTCCTACAGCAATGCCCAACATTGGTTTTACCATTCGCCGCCTAGCCTTTTCTTTCCCTTGGGTTCTGCAGACTCAAGGGTCATCTTTATTTAAACACCCCCCCCTTGGGCCAGTGCTCCTCTGAGTGTTGGTCCAAACTAAAGACTTGTGCAGCGCCGCCTCAGGGAAACTCGAGGTTTGGTTTTAGTTGTATGGAGCGCTCATCTGAGTGTGCCCTGAGAACGAGATATGTGCAGCTCCTATCGGGATTTGTCGGCACATTCGGGCGGTGTTGCTGGACTTGTTTTACCATTGTCGAGGATGTCTTGTAACCGGGATGCCGAGTCTGATCGGATTTTCTTGGGAGAAGGAATATCCTTCGTTGATCGTGAGAGCTTGTGATGGGCTAAGTTGGGACACCCCTGCAGGGATTTGAGCTTTCGAAAGTCGTTCCCGCGGTTATGGGCAGATGGGAATTTGTTAATGTCCGGTTGTAGAAAACCTGAAGTTGATCTTAATTAAAATACATCAACCGCGTGTGTAGCCATGATGGTCTCTTTCCGGCGGAGTCCGGGAAGTGAACACGGTGTTGGAGTTATGCTTGACGTAGGTTGTTCTAGGATCACTTCTTGATCATAGTTTCTCGAACGTGCTTTGCCTTCTCTTCTCGCTCTCATTTGCGTAAGGTAGCCACCATATATGCTAGTCGCTTGCTGCAGCTCCACATCATACCTTTACCTTTCCTATAAGCTTAGTCTTTATCGCGAGGGTGTGAGATTGCTGAGTCCCCGTGACTCATAGATACTTCCAAAACCAGCTTGCACGTGCCGATGAGACCGTGCAGATGACGCAACCAAGCTCAAGTAGGATCTCGATGAAGATCTTGTTCCTTATGTTGTTTCGTTTTCAAGTTGATCAGTAGTGGAGCCCAGTTGGGACGATCGGGGATCTATGTAGCATTTGGGGTAGTCTTCTTTTATTTTGGTTCCGTAGGAAGACCTTGATTGTATCTAGATGATGTAATGCTTTATTCTTGTATTGCGTGAAGTGGCGATTGTAAGCCAACTATGTATCTTTTCCCCATATGTATTACATGGGTTGTGTGAAGATTACCTCACTTGCGACATTGCTTTCAATGCGGTTATGCCTCTAAGTCATGCTTCGACACGTAGGAGATATAGCCGCATCGAGGGCGTTACAAGTTGGTATCAGAGCCTTCCCCGACTTTAGGATCCCCCTGCTTGATCGAATCGCTGGCATTGTTGAGTCTAGAAAAATGTTTTGAGTCATTTAGGATTATATATATCGGAGAGTTAGGAATTCTTTTTACTCCTCAGTCCCTTCGTCGCTCTGGTAAGGCATCTTGACTTAGAGTTTTGACTCTTCTCTTCTCAAATTTCACTAAAAAAATTTAGGATCACGCGGGTATCTTGGAATCGTTCCGATGGTTTTGTGACGAGAATATTGTTCTTGGCGCCTCCTGACATTTAGGGGTTGTGGTAGTGTCCCGGGGAGTTGAGCTCCGAGGTGTTGTCGTCACAATTTTATCATTGCAGTTCTGGAATACCTGAGTTTAGTTTTGCCGACATTGAAAATCTCCTTTATGCAGTTGTTGGTGAGATAACCTCGACGCCACCCAGTACTGGGGCAGGAGTTCAGGAGTATTGCCATAACTCGTATAACGGATGCTTTTCGAAGGTTGAGGTAAATGATTTTCGAAGGTTTCTTGGTTATGTGTTAAAGGATGGATACAGCTGGATGTAGGATTTGCTAGTTTTGGGTGAGATATTATGCTTCCCCTGTATCCCCAACACCTGATTGCATAACCGGAAAGTTTCGGGAGTTTATAAGTGGGAATTCAAGTATATCGTAGGATATCTTTCCGATGGATATATGATATGAAATTGGGGTTCGACGTCTAGTGGTCCGCCTATTCACGGTTGGTTTTACAGTGGTCTCGTTATGTCTTAAAGAGTCCTTGGCTATGCCGACTCGGGGACGCTTCGTATGTCATGTGCACTGCCTTGTACATGATGGTGCTGTACGATCGAGCCCGTGTAGGCCCCACTACGAAAACTTTGGACGAAATCTCGATCATATGTTTGTTCCGGCTTATTCTGCAAGACAATCCTTTGTTTTGTTTTGAGTTGTGGTATTCGAGTTGCTTCAATGTCAAGTGTTGATTCCATACCTTCCCCATATGGTGTTCTCATACTCCGATGTGAATACCAATCCTTCTTGATCATCGAGATTGTCTTGCCAATCCTTTTCAACTGGTGTGCTTCTCTTCAAGCGGATTCGTCCATTTTCAACATCCGCAAGATTCAATCTAAGCTCTCAACGTTGTTTGTTTCATCCATCCCAAGTTGCCTTTGTTTTCCCACCCTCTCACCCTTGTTTCTTCAAGGACTCAGATTTCTTAATCAAGTATCCTTTTATTCATGTGAAGTCTCTCCATTCTTTTCCTTCATGTTCTTACCCGGTGATTCTCATGAAGATTCTAATGGAGCTTCAAGTTCGTCACTCTTCACTCGTTTTCTTCTTCGGTGGATTCAAATCAAGCTTTGGTGTTGATCATATCCTTTTTCCTCGTTTCAAATACCTTCTCATGCCGGTGCACCTCATATTCATTCACTTCTCACTATTTAATTGTTCCGGAGTGCTCAAGATATCTCGAAGATTTGTGTTTTCCACTCTGCATTCGTTCAAGATCTTTCGAGGTTGTTATCTCATTCAAGTCATTTAATTCAATTGGTGCAACCTCTCTTTTAAATCATTTCAACGATGTTTCTTTTGAGTGGGCCCTAACCCACATGTCTTTTCCCAGGATCTTACCTGACTCTTCTAATTTTCCGGAGTTATCCTAAATTCTTTTCAAAGTTTGACGTAAGAATGAGTTATCATCAGTCTAATGCCTTTCTTCAAGATCTTTCTAATTCTTATCACTGTTGGCTCAACCTTTAAATTCGTCATTCCGGAGTATCTCAACAATTCACGGTGGTGTTTCTCGTCGTCATTCTCAGATTTTGAAGACCGAAGAAGAGTTTTTCCTCCATATCTTATCCATTCTCTCAAAGATTCGTCATTCTAGCTTGTTGCTATCCTCTCATAATTGTTTTAAATGGTGCCAATTCTTTTCTCCCATCCGGAACAATTAAGGAGTCTTTTCAGTTTGATTCTCCGGAGCCCATCATCTCAAAATTATTCATTCTCAGCTTTCAGATCTCGTTCTGCAATCTTACCGGTGCATCGATCAAATATCCTTTAATCAGTTCATGATCTCTTCGTTCTTTTGTATCTAAACTCTCTCATGCATCTTCGTTCAATTGTTAATTCTTACCGGTGATTCACCCCTTTATTTCGTTCATTTCCAATTCCTATGGTGGTTCGTTCAAGATTTCTCTTCTTTTTTATTGTATCAATTCATTCGTTTTTTCCAAATCCTACCGGTGGTTCATTGAAGACCTTTCCAAGTTGACTCTATATCTATCTTAATTCCTTTCTACGAGAATAAGTAGTATGCCAAAGCCATTGATTGTCATCAATTTAATTGGTGAGGGATACGCATAATGTAATTCTTATTCGTGTTTCTTCCAAGTGATTAATTCCCTATTCTAGAGGCTCATCAAATTCCTGATTTCATTTGTTTCATCTTTTTCTATTCC
This sequence comes from Triticum aestivum, assembly GCF_018294505.1. Taxonomy (NCBI): domain Eukaryota; kingdom Viridiplantae; phylum Streptophyta; class Magnoliopsida; order Poales; family Poaceae; genus Triticum; species Triticum aestivum. The sequence goes on from NC_057809.1 coordinate 238,366,606, forward strand.
CGGAGTTCCAAGCTCTTGCAATTATATCATCACAGAGATACGTCTAAAGCATTACAAGGTTTCACCTTGTGTTTTCAACTTCCCTTTCTTCTCATTATCCTTTTGTTACCGGAGTTCTCACGAAGGCTCAACATGGTGGTTCATCAAGGATTTAATTCCTTCTCGAAGTGTTCATCGAAATTCTTTTCAAAGAAGCTCAAGCTTTCTTCATCTTGCAATCCGGAGTGCAATTCTTTCTTCCATATCATTGGAGGTGGTATTATGTCATTATTGATAATTTGAGTGCATGCTCCATGATTCACAAGTTATCAAGAATGAGATATTTTAAATCCATCAATCTCGTCATTTGAGTTATCTTGGGTGATATTTTCACCTAAAACCTTCCCTAAGTATTGTTGCTATTATGGTGCTTATAAGTGACCCGAGTTCTTCATCTATCCTCCTGGTGAAATAGTTTCTCGTCTCCTTCTTGATATCAAGCCAATCTATTGTTTTTCCGTGAGTGGCAGAATTTCACCTCATAATTTGGAGATGTTTTCCATAAGCCCACTACAACCTTGTTCTTTTCGTTGTTGGTTTTCCAACAACTCCGTTCAATCCTTCTTTTAAGGATGCTTTTCAAATTCTATTGTGGTAGAAGATATCTTTTCCCTCTCATTTATTTCCTTTCCAACGATCCAACTTCTATTCTTTTGTTCCGGAGGCTTTGTGATGTTGCTCTTTTCAACCCATCTTCTTGTTTGCCAAGTACATATTCTTTTCCTTGCTTATCCCTTCTAAACCGGAGTGCTACTCGAATCAGTTCTTTCTTTTTCCTCTTTCTTAACGGAGTGCTTTCAACTTCGTTCATCTCCGTTGTATTTCTTTTCTCGAAATGGCTTAACCTTTTTCAAGGTTCTTTGGTTTCACTCGTTTGTCAAAGAAGCAACTTAGTTTTACCTCTTCTCTTTCTCTTCCATTTCCCCTCCGGTGCCATTCTAGATCTCGGGACGAGATCCTCTCGTAGTGGTGGAGTGTTGTAATGCCCCGAGACCGATGTGTCAGGTGTCCTCCAGTTATTTGTTGTTGTTTCCTTGTCATTGCTTGCGTGTCATGCATGTCATATCATGTCATCATGTGCATTTCATTTGCATACATGTTCGTCTCATGCATCCGAGCATTTTCCTCATCGTCTGTTTTGCAATCTGGCGCTCCTATGTCCTCCGGTGTCCCTTTCTACCTCTTTTCGTGTGCGGGTGTTAAACGTTCTCGGATTGGACCGAGACTTGTCATGCGGCCTTGGTTTACTACCGGTAGACCGCCTGTCAAGTTTCGTGCCATTTGGACTTCGTTTGATACTCCAACGGTTAACCGAGGGACCGAAAAGGCCTCGTGTGTGTTGCAGCCCAACACCCCTCCAAAGTGGCCCAAAACCCACCTAAAACCCCTCCATTATCTCTGTCGTTCGATCACGATCATGTGGCTGAAAACCGCACCTCATTTGGAGCTTCCTAGCTCCCTCTACCTATATATATGTGGCTTCCCCCGAAATTTTCACGGATGAAACCCTAGGTCCTCCTACCTCGCGCCACCGGACAAAATCTCCCCGCGCCGGACATGTCCGCGCCGCCGCCTCCAGCCAACCGAAGCTCACCACCTGTCCACCACCGCCTTTCTCTCTCCTCCCCGCTGACGCGGCCCGCAGAGCCCGGGTCAGGCCCGCGTGGGCCTAGATCCCGCCGCCGCCTGGTCGAGCACCCCGCCCCGCGCGCCGCCCGCCTCCCTGCCTAATCTCGTCGTCGACGTCCCGCTCCGCCGTGCCGGACGCCCTTCGCATCGCCGGCGTCCGTGCCCCCGCCGCTTGCTCGCACGCCG
>NC_057809.1:238368813-238372527 GCF_018294505.1 Triticum aestivum
CCTTGCGCCGCCCCGGATCCGCCGCCTGCTCACCGGAGCGCACCTCCGCGCCACCGTCCGGCGACCCCGCGCCCCAAGTCCGGCGACCCGGCGCCGCGGCAACCCCTTCCTCCTCTTCAGTGACTCCTTTCCCCAACTCCAGCGAGTTCAAGTTTTCCGCTGAAGAACCAGGCGAACCTCGGGATCCACGTGTGCAAACCCTAGATCCGGTCGACTTTTTGCCCCTCTCTCAGTATTTTTTTGCATTTTTCCGCATGTCATAACTCCCTCATCATGGCTCCGATTCGTGTGTGTAGCATATCAAAATGTTCGCCACGACAAGTACATCATTTCATCTCATTGCATCATTTTCATTTGAGCTCATCTTGATGCCCAAAATGCTGTTCAAAGAGGGCTATGTGATGATTATGTCAGATCTGTTTCAGCAAATGGACTTTTGTCATTTTTTCCATGATTAATGTGTGCATGCTATGATCCTGAGCTTTACATGTGTTTTGTTATATGCCATGCCATCTTTACAGGGGTGTATGACATGAATTTTTGTGATATTTGTGGTGACTAGCACAAGCATGCAAAGTAGCGTAATCGCTGATGTTGATTTCAGGGACTTGGAATTTCACCAAGTCCTTGTCCTAATTTTGTTGTTATGCCATATGTTCATGTTGTTTCCTAGTGATTCATGCCTCTTTTGAGGATGATCGGCAAGGATGTTTTGTAGATATTGTGGTGCTCTATCCATCCATGTCTTTGTTTGCATTTATGGAGCAATCTAGCTTGAGTCAATCGAGCTCCACTTTTGCTATAAAATGTTCCTGGCAGACTGTTGACATGTTTAGCGATTTTGCCGAGAATGTTGCTTTTGATCCGTGCATGCTATATTGTTGTTCTTGCCATGTCTAGCTTCTATGCCATGTCTTCTTGACGGGTGTATGCTTATTTTGGCATGCCATGCCTTATAGTGAGTGCATCGAGCTTGTAAACATGCCTACTTGTTAACTGTTTTGCCATGCTCCAGTTTTTCACTAAGTCTGAATATGTTTATGTTTTTGCTATGTTCACATGCTTGCAATTGTATTCTCTGATCCCTTTTGGCTCATGGTCACTAAGAGACTTTTGTTATGTGCTTTGAGTAGCTCCATGTCGTGCCTTGCTTTGCCATGATATGTTACTGTAGCATATAGTTATCGTGCTCTAAACATTGCTTCCTGATGATAAATTCCAGACTTGTGTTATTTTCACTAAGTCTGAAACCTGTTATCACTTGCACTGTTGCCATGCTTGTTTGTACCTGTTAAAGGATGAATTAGTCGTAGCTCAGTGTTCATCTTTTGTCAAGCATCTTGAGTGGATCCCTGCCATGTATTTTGTTGCCATGTTTGAGTGATGTAGCATATTTATCTTGATGCATTTAGAAGGCTACTTGTTGATTATCGCAGACCGGTGCCATATTTGTTTTGCTTTCCATTTCCAAACCGTGCATCCGATTTCGGCGATCTTTATATCGATTTAAACCGAAATCAACTCACCTTTCTAGTGGCACTCTTGGATTTCCATGTTGAGCCCAGGTTCAATCATTCCTTTCCAAATCATGCATATGCATCACATACCGCATCCCGCATATCATACCATGTTCATGTGTTGGTTGTTTACTATGTTGTGTGCTTCTTTCTGGTGTTGCTTCTTTGGGTTGGTTCCGATTACGTCGTGTTTGTGAGGACCTGTTCGGCTACGTCCGTTTGTCTTCTTCATGGACTCATTCTTCTTCCTTGCAGGATTTCAAGCAAGATGACCATACCCTCGAAATCACTTCTATCTTTGCTTGCTAGTTGCTCGCTCTTTTGCTATGCCTATGCCACGATACCTGCCACTTGCTATATCATGCCTCCCATATTGTTAAACCAAGCCTCTAACCCACCTTGTCCTAGCAAACCGTTGTTTGGCTATGTTACCGCTTTGCTCAACCCCTCTTATAGCGTTGCTAGTTGCAGGTGAAGATTGGAGTTTGTTCCTTGTTGGAACATGGATATCTTCGATGGGATATCACAATATCTCTTATTTAATTAATGCATCTATATACTTGGTAAAGGGTGGAAGGATCGGCCTTATGCCTAGTGTTTTATTCCACTCTTGCCGCCCTAGTTTCCGTCATATCGGTGTTATGTTCCCGGATTTTGCGTTCCTTACACGGTTGGGTTATAATGGGAACCCCTTGACAGTTCGCCTTGAATAAAACTCCTCCAGCAATGCCCAACATTGGTTTTACCATTCGCCACCTAGCCTTTTCTTTCCCTTGGGTTCTGCAGACTCAAGGGTCATCTTTATTTAAACCCCCCCGGGCCAGTGCTCCTCTGAGTGTTGGTCCAAACTAGAGCCCTATGCAGCGCCCCCTCGGGGAAACTTGAGGTAGTGTTTTAGTTGTATGGAGCGCTCATCTGAGTGTGCCCTGAGAACGAGATATGTGCAGCTCCTATAGGGATTTGTCGGCACATTCGGGCGGTGTTGCTGGACTTGTTTTACCATTGTCGAGGATGTCTTGTAACCGGGATGCCGAGTCTGATCGGATTGTCTTGGGAGAAGGAATATCCTTCGTTGACCGTGAGAGCTTGTCATGGGCTAAGTTGGGACACCCCTGCAGGGATTTGAACTTTCGAAAGCTGTGCCCGCGGTTATGGGCAGCTGGGAATTTGTTAATGTCTGGTTGTAGAAAACCTAAAGTTGATCTTAATTAAAATACATCAACCGCGTGTGTAGCCGTGATGGTCTCTTTACGGCGGAGTCCGAGAAGTGAACACGGTGTTGGAGTTATGCTTGACGTAGGTTGTTCTAGGATCACTTCTTGATCATAGTTTCTTGAACGTGCTTTGCCTTATCTACTCTCTCTCATATGCATAAGGTAGCCACCATATATGCTAGTCGCTTGCTGCAGCTCCACATCATACCTTTACCTTTCCTATAAGCTTAAATAGTCTTGATCGCGAGGGTGTGAGATTGTTGAGTCCCCGTGACTCACAGACACTTCCAAAACCAGCTTGCAGGTGCCGATGAGACCGTGCAGATGATGCAACCAGGCTCAAGGAGGAGCTCGATGAAGATCTTGTTCCTTATGTTGTTTCGTTTTCCAGTTGATCAATAATGGAGCCCAGTTGGGACGATCGGGGATCTGTGTAGCATTTGGGGTAGTCTTCTTTTATTTTGGTTCCATAGTTGGACCTTGATTGTATCTAGATGATGTAATGCTTTATTCATGTATTGTGTGAAGTGGCGATTGTAAGCCAACTATGTATCTTTTCCCCTTATGTATTACATGGGTTGTGTGAAGATTACCTCACTTGCGACATTGCTTTCAATGCGGTTATGCCTCTAAGTCGTGCTTCGACACATAGGAGATATAGCCGCATCGAGGGCGTTACAATCTGTGTCTCCCCCTGAAAATTGCAGTCTAACCCTAGCTCTCCCTCTCCTCACGCCGCTGGACTAAAACGCCGCCGTCGGATGTGTCCGCCGGCCACGTCTCCCCCACCATTACGGCTCCGCCACGTCAGCATCGTCGCCGCCGCATCCAATCGGGGGCCGCCTCGTGGACTGGTCGCGTCCCTCCGCCGCCACGTGCCACCGCGGCCCGCGGGGCCCGAGGCCGGCCCGCCCGAGCCTCAACCGGGCCCGAGCACGCCGCTGCCGCCTCCTTCGCACGTTCGCCGCCCGCACCGCGCCTCC
>NC_057809.1:238373059-238395034 GCF_018294505.1 Triticum aestivum
GCACCGCCGCTCCTCCGCGCCCGCCCCGCCTCTCCCCGCCGGTGCCAGATCCGCTCCCCTCCACTCCGGCGAGCTCCTCCCTTAACGCCGGTCGTCTCCTTCTACCTCGGCAAGTACTCCGGCGAATCTCCGACAAACCTCGGTTCCTGTGCACGGAAACCCTAGATCTGAAACTGGGAGGTCTATTTCTTCTAAGTCCCTTTTCCCCTGATATTTTCATGCCATGTTCATCGCATCGTATCTCCGCGCTCGTAGGTCCAAATGATGCATATGATATATCAAAATTGTTTGTCTCGTTGAGCTCTTCATGGTAGGAGCATTGTTCTGCATGTTACTGCCTGTTATGATGTATTTTTCATTGATGCAAGAGTGCTATAAAAGGGGTTAAGCTATGATTCGGATACGATCAAGAAGCCCCCTAGTGAGTGGGCTTTGAGCCGATCAAGAGGGTTATGACAGATATGTTCTCTTTGGTTCGAATACGACCTATGTTTGAACAGGAAGCCCCCAAGTGATCATGAGGTTTACAGCTAGATTCGAATACAATCATAAGCCAGACCAAAAAGGTTAAACTTGATTCAGATATGATCATCTCCTTAATAGTCATTTAAATAGTGAAAAAGAGTAGAGGTATATAATTTTTGAAAAGGAAAAGGACAGAGGTCCTGCTTTATTACTTATCATAGTATATACAACGTCAAAGTATGTACATGACTTGAGCCGGTGGCTCAGGTGTAGTATGGCCGAAGTTGAGCAATGTTCCACGGTTGGCGGGTCTCCTCCTCCGACTTACGTGAGTCTTTGTGCTCTGGGACGTCGATGAGGTAATATGACCCATTTTTTAAATTCTTGCTGACCACAAAGGGTCTTTCCCAAGGCGTGGATAGCTTGTGTGCATCTGACAGATCCTAGATGAGCCGGAGCACCAGGTCACCTTCTTGAAAAGTCCTGGACTTAACCTGGCGGCTGTGATAACGGCACAAGTCCTGTTGATAAATTGTTGATCGAGCCGCTGCTAAGTCTCTCTCCTCATCTAACAAGTCAAGTGCATCTTGTCGGGCTTGTTCATTATTAGCTTCAACGTAAGTCGCCACACGAGGCGAGTCATGACGGATGTCGCTAGGCAGCACCGCTTCCACTCCATAAACCATGAAGAAAGGTGTATAACCTGTAGACCTATTAGGAGTGGTGTTGATACTCCACAGCACCGAGGGTAACTCCTCTACCCAACAACCCGGCGTCCGTTGTAAGGGAACCATAAGCTGGGGCTTGAGACCTTTTAAGATTTCCTGATTTGCTCTCTCAGCCTGACCATTGGATTGAGGGTGAGCTATAGAAGAGACATCAAGCCGGATATGCTCATGTTGACAAAACTCCTCCATAGCCCCTTGGGATAAATTAGTGCCATTGTCAGTGATAATGCTGTGTGGAAAACCAAAGCGAAAGATCACCTTTTTCATGAACTGAACCACCGTGGCTGCATCACACTTACTTACTGGCTCTGCCTCAACCCATTTTGTGAATTTGCCAACTGCCACTAAAAGATGTGTCTTTTTATCCTTAGACCTTTTGAAAGGTCCAACCATGTCCAGCCCCTAGACTGCAAACGGCCAAGTGATTGGAATCATCCGCAACTCTTGAGCCGGCACATGCGCTCGGCATGCAAACTTTTGACATCCATCACACCTACTGACCAGATCCTCTGCATCAGTGTGAGCCGTCAACCAGTAAAAACCATGACGAAAAGCTTTGGCCACAAGAGACTTTGACCCGGCGTGATGACCACAATCCCCTTCATGGATCTCACGGAGTATTTCTTGGCCTTCTTCGGGAGAAACACATCGCTGAGACGCTCCAGTGATGCTGCGATGGTATAACTCTCCATTGGAAATCGTCATTGACTTGGACAGTCGGGTTATCTGTCGGGTCAGGGTCTCGTCCTATGGCAACTCGCCCCAGGTCATATAAGCCAAAAACGGTACTGTCCAATCTAGAATGATGTCAAGAGCCGCCACCAACTGTGCCTCTGGGTCAGGAACAGCCAAATCTTCTTCTATAGGTAACTTAACAAACGGGTTATGCAAAACATCTAAAAAGGTGTTAGGTGTCACCGGCTTACGCTGAGATCCCAACTGGCTTAAAGCATCGGTCGCTTTGTTCTTCCTACGGTAAATGTGTTCCACCTGATAACCTTTAAAATGTCCTGCAACAGCATTGACTTCACGGTGATAAGCCGCCATGAGAGGGTCCTTGGAATCCCACTTGCCTGATACCTGCTGGGCCACCAAATCTGAATCACCAAGACACCAGACCCGGCTCGGGCTCATCTCTTTAGCCATTCGAAGACCATGGAGCAAGGCTTCACACTCTGTTGCGTTGTTAGTACAAGGAAACATTAATCGCAACACATAACAAAACGTGTCCCCTCAAGGAGAAGTTAAAACGACTCTAGCCCCCGAGCGTTCCAACTGTCTGGACCCATCAAAATGAATTGTCCAATATGTGTTATCTAGTTTCTCCTCTGGCATCTGCAACTCTGTCCAGTCGTTAATGAAGTCCACCAGCGCTTGAGATTTGATCACCGTACGTGGCATATACTTTAAACCATGAGACCCAAGTTCAATAGCCCACTTGGCAACTCGTCCTGTGGCTTCTCTATTTTGAATGATGTCTCCTAAAGGAGTAGAGCTAACCACAGTGATTGGGTGACCCTGAAAATAATGTTTGAGCTTCCGGCTTGCCATGAACACCCCATAAATGAGCTTCTGCCAATGTGGATATCTTTGTTTAGATTCAATCAACACCTCACTGACGTAGTAAACCGGCCGTTGGACCGGATGTTCCTTGCCAGCCTCCTTGCGCTCCACCACAATTGCCACACTAACAGCTCGTGAGTTAGCGGCTACGTATAACAATAGCGTCTCTTTCTCAACTGGAGCAGCAAGAACCGGTGGCTCAGTAAGCTGTTTGTTCAGATCCTCAAAAGCAGAGTTTGCAGCATCACTCCAAACAAAGTCATCTGTCTTTTTCATCATCTAATACAAAGGCATCGCCTTCTCACCTAACTGGCTTATGAACCGGCTCAAAGCAGCGACACGACCCGCCAACCATTGAATGTCATTGATGCACACCGGTTTGGCCAGGGAGGTGATTGCCTTAATTTTCTCCGGGTTAGCTTCAATACCTTTGTTAGACACCAAAAAACCCAAGAGCTTGCCAGCTAGGACTCCAAAAACACACTTGGCCGGGTTAAGCATCATCTTGTAGACCCGGAGGTTATCAAAGGTCTCCTTCAGATCTGTTACCAAGGTTTCTTCTTCTCCGGATTTCACCACTATATCATCCACATAAGCATGAACATTACGCCCAATCTGATTGTGAAGGCAATTTTGTACACACCGTTGATAAGTCACCTGGGCACTTTTGAGCCCAAAAGGCATAGACACGTAGCAGAAGGCTCCAAACGGAGTGATGAAAGTTGTTTTCTCCTGGTCCTTAACTGCCATCTTGATCTGATGATAACCTGAGTATGCATCCAAAAAACTCAAACGCTCGCAACCCGTTGTAGCATCAATGATCTGATCAATATGAGGGGGGCAAAAGGGTCAGCCGGACAAGCCTTGTTCAAATCGGTGTAATACACACACATACGCCAGGTGTTGTTCTTCTTGAGTACAAGCACCGGGTTAGCCAACCACTCTGGGTGAAAGACTTAAATAATGAACCCGGCCGCCAAGAGCCGGGCCACCTCTTCTCCAATGGCCTTGCCCCTTTCCTCATTAAACCGTCGGAGAAACTGCCTGACCGGCTTAAACTTCGGATCAATATTAAGAGTGTGCTCAGCAAGTTCTCTCGGGACACCCGGCATGTCAGAAGGTTTCCATGCAAAGATGTCCCAGTTCTCACGGATGAACTCGATGAGCGCGCTTTCCTATTTTGGATCCAAGTTGGCACTGATGATGAACTGCTTGGATGAGTCGCCAGGCACAAAATCGACCGTTTTGGTGTCATCAACTGACTTGAATTTTAACACCGGTTCATGCTCCATAGTTGGCTTCTTTAAAGATTTCATGTCTGCCGGGTCAACATTATCTTTATAAAACTTTAACTCCTCTGTTGCACAAACAGACTCAGCATAAGCGGCATCTCCTTCTTCACACTTGTAGGATCAAAAGTATGTCTAGAGTTGGGGGATTAGACTACTTAACCAAATAAAAACTTATCCTTTTCCCAATTTTAGTTCTTGGCAGATTTTAGCAACTTTGGACAAGTCAAGCAATCTTAACACAATTCAAGCAAGCATGCAAAGAGTATATGAGTAGCAGAAAGTAAAGCATGCAACTTGCAAGAATGTAAAGGGAAGGGTTTCGAGGATTCAAACGCAATAGCAGACACGAATGTTTTTGTCATGGTTCCGATAGGTGGTGCCATCGTACATCCATGTTGATGGAGACTTCAACCCACGAAAGGTAATGGTTGCGCGAGTCCACGGAGGGCTCCAACCACGAAGGGTCCATGAAGAAGCAACCTTGTCTATCCCACCATGGCCGTCGCCCATGAAGGACTTGCCTCACTAGCGGTAGATCTTCACGAAGTAGGCGATCTCCTTGCCCTTACAAACTCCTTGGTTCAACTCCACAATCTTGTCGGAGGCTCCCAAGTGACACCTAGCCAATCTAGGAGACACCACTCTCCAAGAAGTAAAAAATGGTGCGTTGATGATGAACTCCTTGCTCTTGTGCTTCAAATGATAGTCTCCCCAACACACAACTCTCTCTCTCACAGGATATGGATTTGGTGGAAAGAAGATTTGAGTGGAAAGCAACTTGGGGAAGGCTAGAGATCAAGATTCATATGGTAAGAATGGAATATCTTGGCCTCAACACAAGTGTAGGTGGTTCTTTCTCAAAAAAAGTAAGTTGGAAGTGTAGGTTTGTTCTGATGGCTCTCTCCACGAATGAAGAGGTGGTGGAGGGGTATATATAGCCTCCACACAAATTCTAACCGTTACACACAACTTGCCAATCTCGGTGGGACCGAATAGTTAAACTTGGTCGGACCGATTCAGCAAAGCTAGAGACCGTTAGGGTTTTCGGTGGGACCGACATGCAACTCGGTAGGACCGATATGATTAGGGTTAGGGCACAACGTAATCTCGGTGAGACCGATTACACAAACTCGATTACACAAACTTTTTGGTAATTTGTTGCCAAAGGGGGAGAAAATGTATAGATCATAGGCTTCGAGAGAGAGTGTTGCTTCTTTTTCTCTCTTTTTGTTTGGCGGTTAAACTTTGTTTATTTGCTTGTCTGCGATACTTTATGCTTGTGTGTGATACTTGGATGATCATGTGTTTGATCATATGCTACCTTAATGCTTGTTGGATGACATTATCTTTTTATATCCCCATATATGATCATTCACTTTGCTTGGTGATGAGTGCATTTATTTCATTATTATCATTTTGAGCGCTCCACCAAGATGTATGTGACGTGGAAGAGTAACCCATGTTCCTAACTCATTGTGCATTTACAGTCCAAAGCAAATCTTAAACTATGCACAAATTTAGGGGGAGCTCTTGCTTTTCACATACTTCTCAAAGCGACAATGTTTTTCACTCTTATTATGATTTGTCGAAGCTTTGATCTATATGTTGTCATCAATTACCAAAAAGGGGGAGATTGAAAGTGCAACTATCCCTAGGTGGTTTTGGTAATTCCTAACAACATATAGCTCATTGAGCTAATGCTATTCCAAGATTAATATTTCAGGAAAAGCTCAATGAATGGCATGGCATGGATGAGGAAAGTGGACCCCTCAAAATACTAAGGACAAAAAGATTGGCTCAAGCTCAAATCTCAAGACTCTACATTTTATATTTTAGTAATCCAAGATCACATTGAGTCTATAGGAAAAGCCAATACTATCAAGGAGGGATGAGGTGTTGCTTGATGAGGTTCTTGCTTCATAGTGCTTAGTGATATGCTCCAAAACCCTCAACTACCTTCCCACATCCACATATGACCTAAACCAAAAGTCAAACTCGGCCCCACCAATTCTTTCTATCCGGCGCCACCGAGTTCAGATGTCATAGCCACTGCCACAAACCCTAGGCAAATCGGTCTCACCGATAGGGATCTCGGTCACACCAAGATGGGGTTGTAATCTCTCTGTTTCCCTTTGTAACGTTTCGGTCCTAACGAGATGAGCGATCGGTCCCATTGAGATTGCAATGTAAACTCTTTGTTTCCCTTTTGTAACATTTCGGTCCCACCGAAATGAGCGATAGTTTCAAGGCGTGTGGAGTTGATGAGTTTGTGGCTCAGAAGCTCACAAAATGGAATGACGAGCTTATCATGCAGTTCTACTCCACAGCTCACTTCTACCTAGATGGAAGGATTGTCTGGATGTCTGGAGGTACGAGGTACCAGTCCACGGTTGCTGAATGGGCGAAGTTGATCAATGCTCCAGAAGAGAGTCAAGATGACTTGGATGTCTATGCCAAGAAGAAGAAGGATCACAACTCCATGGCACACATGTACAAGGAGATCCCAGATGCTGCCCTTGAGACACATAAGTCTGGATCTGTACATTACCTTCTGTCAGGATTGCCTACTATAAACTGGATCCTCAGGCACCCTCTCTTGCCAAAGTCAGGCGATCACAAGATGGTCAGAGGCCATGCAATAAACTTGTTGTACATTTTTGATATTCCACAAAAGTTCAAGGTCATGACTCTCATAGTTGAAACTATCAAGAGGATAGCTGCAGATCGGAAGAGGAGTTGTGGATATGCCCCACAGATCCAAGAGCTGATTAACTCCAAGATGGGCACCGACACATATCAGCTGGACAAGGAGCACCTGCCCATCTACCCAGAATTTGAGGACAACACTGTGGTGATGGATGAAAATGAACCATCTTATGTGCACGCACAAGCCAAGAAGGAGAAGGCAAAGGCTGAAAAGGCTGCAAGGATGCCAACTACTGAAGAAGCATCACAGTTATCTTCTGAAGAGCAAGCAAGATCAGCTTGGCTACTTGATTGCCTCCACTCTAAGGATTGAGAAGGGACTGGCCACCCTGACTCAAAACCAGGAGAGCTTGGAGAGGATCGTGGAGCAAAAGTTCTATGACTTGGATGTGAAGGTAACTGAGATCTAGTCTGTTGTGGAGCAACTTCAGGATGATATGGAGGAGAGGATGGACAAGACAACCACTGATGCATTTGCCAGAGTGCCTAGAGCTCAGAGGTCTGCTGCAGTGCCTGTTCCAGACACCAGAGCCACTTCATCTGCACCAGCTACAACTTCAGTGCCACCAGCTCCAGCACCTACTTCATCAGCTCCATCTACATCGACTGAAGCCTTCGTTCTTGGAGTTATCCGAACACCACCACCTGAAGACCAAGCCTGAGAGACGATTTAGTGCTATGCATTTTCTAGGAACTTTTTGGTAACTTGTTGCCAAAGGGGGAGAAAAATGTATAGATCATAGGCTTCGAGAGAGAGCGTTGGTTTTTATTCTCTATTGCTTTGGTGGTTGAACTTTATTTGATTGTTTGAGATACTTTCTGTCTGCATGATACTTGGATGATCATATGTGTTTGATCATATGCTACCTTAATGCTTCTTGGATGACATTATCCTTTTATCCCTATATGATCATTCACTTTGCTTGGTGATGAGTGCATGTATTTAATTATTATCATTTTGAGCGCTCCACCAAGATGTATGTGACATGGAAGAGTAACCCATGAGCCTAATTCTCTGTGCATTTGCAGTCCAAAGCAAATCATAAACTATGCAAAAATTTAGGGGGAGCTCTTGCTTTTCACATACTTCTCAAAGCGACAATGTTTTTCACTCTTATTATCATTTGTCAAAGCTTTGATCTATATGTTGTCATCAATTACCAAAAAGGGGGAGATTGAATGTGCAACTATCCCTAGGTGGTATTGGTAATTCCAAACAACATATAGCTCATTGAGCTAATGCTATTCCAAGATTAATATTTCAGGAAAAGCTCAATGAATGGCATCGCATGGATGAGGAAAGTGGACCCCTCAAAATACTAAGGACAAAAAGATTGGCTCAAGCTCAAAGCTCAAGACTCTACATTTTATATTTTAGTGATCCAAGATAACATTGAGTCTATAGGAAAAGCCAATACTATCAAGGAGGGATGAGGTGTTGCTTGATGAGGTTCTTGCTTCATAGTGCTTAGTGATATGCTCCAAAACCCTCAACTACCTTCCCACATCCACATATGACCTAAACCAAAAGTCAAACTCGGCCCCACCGACTCTTTCTGTCTGGCGCCACCGAGTTCAGATGTCATAGCCACTGCCACAAACCATAGGCAAATCGGTCTCGCCGATAGGGATCTCGGTCACACTGAGATGGGGTTGTAATCTCTCTGTTTCCCTTCGTAATGTTTCAGTCCTACCGAGATGAGCAATCGGTCCCACCGAGATTGCAATGTAAACTCTCTATTTCCCTTTTGTAACATTTCGGTCCCATCGAAATGAGCGATCGGTCCCACTGAGTTTACCTGACAAACTCTCTGGTTAGCTTATTACCAAAATCGGTCCCACCGAGTTTGTGTAATCGGTCACACCGAGATTACGTTATGCCCTAACCCTAACCATATCGGTCCTACCGAGTTGCATCTCAGTCCCACCGAAAATCCTAACGGTCACTAAGTTTGCTAAATTGGTTCGATCGAGTTTCTCAATTCGGTCTCACCGAGATTGGTAAATTGTGTGTAACGTTAGTTTTTGTGTGGAGGCTATATATACCCCTCCACCCACTCTTCATTCGTGGAGAGAGCCATCAGAACAAACCTACACTTACAATACCCATTTTCTGAGAGAGAACCACCTACTCATGTGTTGTGGCCAAGATATTCCATTCACACCATATGAATCTTGATCTCTAGCCTTCCCCAAGTTGCTTTCCACTCAAATCTTCTTTCCACCAAATCCATATCCTGTGAGAGAGAGTTGAGTGTTGGGGAGACTATCATTTGAAGCACAAGAGCAAGGAGTTCATCATCAACACACCATTTGTTACTTCTTGGAGAGTGGTGTCTCCTAGATTGGCTAGGTGTCACTTGGGAGCCTCCGACAAAGATTGTGGAGTCGAACCAAGGAGTTTGTAAGGGCAAGGAGATCGCCTACTTCGTGAAGATCTACCGCTAGTGAGGCAAGTCCTTCCTAGGCGATGGCCATGATGGGATAGACAAGGTTGCTTCTTCGTGGACCCTTCGTGGGTGGAGCCCTTCGTGGACTCGCGCAACCGTTACCCTCCATGGGTTGAAGTCTCCATCAACGTGGATGTACGATAGCACCACCTATCGGAACCACGACAAAAACATCCATGTCTCCAATTGCGTGAATTCTCCAAATCCTTCCCTTTACATTCTTGCAAGTTGCATGCATTACTTTCCGCTTCTCATAGACTCTTTGCATGCTTGCTTGAATTGTGTTAAGATTGCTTGACTTGTGCTAAGATAGCTAAAATCTGCCAAAGACTAAAATTGGGAAAAGGATAGATTTTTATTTGGTCAAGTAGTCTAATCACCCCCACTCTAGACATACTTTCGATCCTACAAGTGGTATCAGAGCTTTGGTCTCCATTTGCTTTGATTTCCATAGCTTTTGGTGGTCATAGCCCTGGTTTCACAACCTAGGAGAGTATGGCGTCTAGCAAGGGAAATTACCACCGTAGAGGTCCTTACTTTGATGGTACTAATTTTGCTAGTTGGAAGCATAATATGAAAATGCATATTCTTGGACATAACCCCGCCGTTTGGGCTATTGTGTGTGTTGTCTTGCAAGGTGAATTCTTTGATGGGAGAGAACCAAATCATGAAGCTACCGCGGTGAGTTGAAGATGCTACAATACAAGCTCAAGCTTGTGATATCCTCTTCAACGGATTGTGCCCCGAAGAATTCAACAAAATCAGCCGTCTTGAGAATGCAAAGGAAATTTGGGATACTTAGATTGATATGCACGAAGGTACCGACTCTATCAAGGAATCCAAGTTGGATGTGCTTCAAAGTCAACTTGACAAGTTCAAAATGAAGGATGGTGAAGGTGTCGCTGAGATGTACTCTAGGCTTGCTCTTATCACAAATGAGATTGCTCGCTTAGGAAGTGAAGAGATGACCGACAAATTCATCATCAAGAAGATCCTAAGAGCCTTGGATGGAAAATACGATACCGTATGCACATTGATCCAAATGATGCCGAATTACAAAGATCTCAAGCCAACGGAAGTCATTGGAAGAATTGTTGCTCATGAGATGTCACTCAAGGATAAGGAGGAGCTCCACAACAAGTCAAGTGGTGCTTACAAAGCTTCATGTGAAGCCCCCACATCATCAAGTGAGAAACAAATCTTCAATGAAGAATTGAGCTTAATGGTGAAGAACTTCAACAAGTTCTACAAGAATAGAAGCAAAGAGAGAAGTTCCAAGTCAAGGTCCTACAATGACAAAAGATCTTCTAGTCGAGAGCGAAACTGCTACAATTGTGGAAGACCCGGACACTACTCCAATGAGTGTACGGCTCCCCACAAGAGAAGAGAAGATTCTCCCAAAATAAGAAGTAGAAGAGAAGAATCACCATCAATGGAAAGAAGGATTAGGGATGATCGATATGAACGAAGACTGTCTGGGATATACCCCATGGTGTAAAATGGCCGAAAGTATAACCTGGCCGTACTAGGCATTTCATTGGTAAACCGCCAGAGGATTGGCGGTTTACGTGTCTGGCAGTTCACTGGTATGACGATTCACGAGCCTGAAGATTCATTGGTGACCCGGCGCGTATTCCAGATGCATGACAAGGCCCAAGGACTAGCAGGCCGGTTTAGGTTAATGGCGGGCCGGGTTAAGAGGAAAGGCATGAGGAATATTTATCTTACAAGGAGTTAAGACCTAGACTTGTATCCGGTTTGTATTAGAGATAGACTAGTCCTAATCCTAATAGGACTCTACATGTAACCCGCCCCTCCAACATATATAAGGAGGGGCAGGGCTCCCCAAAAGGGACAAGATTCACAAGTTCCACAAGTTGGACAAGTTAGGTTTAGACAATAGCTCTCGAGATAGAACACTCTTGTAACCGTGATCATGATCATCAATATCAATGAAGCATGATGTAGGCTTTTACCTCCACCATGAGGGGCCGAACCTGGGTAAAACATCGCGTCTCTCGTCCCGCTCAACCCCTCTCAAGCTACCACATTGATGCGTTGGCCTCACGACTAAGTCCTGACACTAAGGACATCTGCCGTGACAATTCCAGGACAGTTGGCGCCCACCGTGGGGCTCGCGCACGATGGTGTTGAGTTCTTGAAGGGATTTCTTCCAGGGATCAAGAAGTTGTAAGTTTAGCGATGAAAAAGAGCCAGTTCGAAAGGATTTTTTTACGAACAGTTTTGCATCAGCTTCAAGATCGGTAAAGTTTAAAGTTCAAGAGGAAATTAGGGTTGCGCCTAGGCACCACCATAAGTCGCGGACACCGGCATTTTCTGCTATAGCTTATTTTCGCTGGCGTGGCAAGTCCGAATCAATAGCTCGCCAAAGCTGGTATGTTTGGAGTCGTTGTTCAACCGTCGATAGCAAAGGAAAAAAGACAAGAAAAAGGAGAAAGATTCGATCCATTGCCGCAGGGTCTCAGTGCAACAATTGCTAACCATCCAATCCAATTGACTTTGGTCAAAGTAACTACAAAACGGAGAAGGACTCCAGTCTGAAACCTCCACGGTCTCTGCCACTACGGCAGCTGCGGCTGCGCCTTGACCCGCCGCGTCTCGGATCGCCACGGCCTCTACGCTTCATGGACAGCGGCAAGCTGACGCCAATCCGAGTGATCGCCTGCTGTTCGCTCCAGGTTACTGACATCCTACTGATGAGCCGCCTCTCTGCTTTGACCCGCCCTCGCCGGACATCAACGCTACAATCCACTACTTCTGCTGCCAAAAAGGGAGCGATTTGGAGGAGACCATGTCGCCTGCTGCTGTATCATAGTGGGTAGTACTGATCACAAGAGAACTGAAGCCAAAACCTTATGCACGTGATGCCAGAGACAGCTGGGAAGATTTCTGTTAATAGTAGTATTAATCCGGTCACATCTAGGACAAGTTCCAAAAGCAAGGTCAAATCTGTGTGGCCGTACGTGCATCACTGCCACGAGCTGCAGTACACCGAGACCAAAAGAGAATCAATATTCGCGGCAGTGCTAATCCGTCAAGTCATCGAATCAATGCGCAGTACGGGAACATGGATAAGTGATTTAGGATTGCGTGTGCGACAGCGTTAATCCATCAAGTTTTCCCTTTGCAAAACTGCAAAAATCTACTGAAGACATCTTGTTTCTGGATCAGATGCGAACCTCGCTGCAGCCGCGTCAGGATTAAATCCAAGAAACCATCAGTTTTTCCCTGCACAACTTCTCCATGGCCACTGTCAACGCTTTTGCGACCTGCCGAGTGTTGAACCACCGGACTCCGTCGCTGCAAGCTCTGATTCACTTACAAATTTGCTAAACCGCCTTGCCAGCTTAACGCCTCGGCCGCCCCTGCAAGACCCCGCCGGGTTGCCTCCGATTGTGTCCCACTACGAGCCGCCCCGCTCTGGGCCCGTGCCGGTCAACAGTGTCGCGCCCGCGCTACTCCCACTGGTTTGGTTTCTAGTTCACCGCGCTCTCTGAAGCCTAAGCAGGAAAGCACATAGCATCAATCCAGCAAGTAGTACCTGAAGGTAAAGGAATAGGCCGTGGAGTTGAACCGGCGACTTGAGGGTCAAATCCTGGTGCTAACAGTCACCAGGCCATGGCATGTGTTCTGGCCGGTTTACTGTGGAGCAGTCGGTACATGCAGACAAAAAAGCATGCTACTACTCGCTGGTAGCACGGCCAATTAAATTTCCAGGTGCTATCTTTTCCATCTACTTCTTTTTTATACATATTGTTTTTCCAAGAACGATTACTCTTGCCTATATCTTTCTATACAGGACAAGTGCTCACTATAAAAGTGATGCCCTACTACGGACGGCGCGCGCTAGCTGTTCTACACCGGCATTTGTGCATATCACACTGGTGAACCGGAACACAGAACACCGCCCCCGCAGTCCGGACTACATCAGCAATGCCGCGGCCGACTCTTTTGTCCGTACTGGCGTATAACCCCGCGATGGATATCAATTGGAATGACATATCAGGTGAAATCCATCCAATATATTTTTATATTATATATTGCTTTCTTTGAAGGAGCAATTACTCTGGCTTGCAAAGTTATCTAAATGCAGGACCCTAAAACCGTCATATTGGTGCAAATTTCAAAGGCCGTTAGAAAATTTCCGGCTGAAATTAAAATCCGGTTCAAGGGAAAGATGTCTCCCACAAAGCTTTGGAGCTCTCAATATCCGGTTCAAAATCCCGGTTCAAGAAGAATTTATCTCTTGCAAAAAGTTAAAGGTTGCCCAAGAGGACCTGCTACCCTGACGCGCGGTTCAAACATGGGTGTCCTGCCTTATGGGCTCATCTTCATATGATTACTTGGGGGCTTCCTGTTCAAACATAGGTGTATTCACCAAAGAGAACATAGTGTTACGACCCTCTTGATGCGGCTATCACGCCACAACAAAACATGGGGGCTTCCTGTTCAAACATAGGTGTATTCACCAAAGAGAACATAGCATTACTACCCTCTTGATGCGGCTATCACGCCACAACAAAGCTTGGGAGCTTCACACCCAAGGGGCCAAAGAGAGTCTATTTGCTACGCACAACTCAAACATAGGCACCCATTGAGCACGGCTCACAAAGTTACTTGGGGGCTCTTTGCGTCAAATACCAAAGAGTTTGAAAGGACCCTTGTAGCTGGGTATCGACCCACGGCTTGGAAGTCTGGTGTATTCACCTAAAACCCCGGGTTAACCTGCCTTCATCAAGTAAGCCACTCCTATCAAGGTAATCCTTGCACGACCCTTCGAACGTTTGACAGTTACTCTCATTGAGACCCTGAACTTGTCAAAGTTAAAACGATGATTGGTTAGTTGGAGGGCCATCTTAAAAGGCTTTGTCAAATGGTTTAACTCAGTGGCCTGGCAGCCCATGAAAAGCCTCGAATTTGGGCCTGGCAGCCCTTGAAATGCCTTGACTACACGGTTTTATTTGCCTTTGTCAAGATTTTTCTCATTTGATAAATTTTATGTTGAACCGGTGTCTATTGACCCGGCATGACTATAAGTCATTTCATTAGTCCGGTATTTCCTAAACCGGCACAAGCTTTCAACTATCAGTTGTTAGTACAAACTCAATTATAAACCGGAGTTTTCTCAACCCGGTGAGGCTGTCAACTATAAGTTGTCAGTACAAGTTACAATCCGGAGATTATTAACCTCGCCTGGTTTCGACTACAAGTCGCCAGCATCGAATATGGATAATCCAGTGTTTATCACAACCCGATACGATTTTATCCTAAACCAGCACAATATGGAAGGAGTTATCAGTACTCAAGATTGGGGTTATCACCTTTGCTACAAAAAGTTGGTAAAACCAACAATGTGATTCAATGTCACAGGTATGATATATTTCATATTTGATTATTCTTAAGTGCGGCCTTGGTTATAAACCCGGATTATATGTTGGGCATTATGATCCGTCCGGCGGTAAACCGCCGGGACACTTTAAACTTGTTGTATGCAGAAACAGGTTTATTGAACTGGCCTGGCTTTGGACTATAAGTTGCCATTATATATTTGGATTGCGCCATTGGAATTATGCGCTTATAAATCATTGGGTATATTATTCAAATAGCCAACATGGCTGGATTTTTATTATGGTTATCAATAACCAGTATTATGATTAAGGTTTTAAAAGTCGCTTAGCACAATGGCTATCATATTATCAATAGATATGATTTATTCTACAATTGAAGGAATAGTCCCAAGTCGCTGCAGGCTTACAACCCGGCACTTGGGGGCTACATTATTCAAATCGAGATTACATGCAAGTTTCATGTCGCTGCAAGCATGCATCATGACACTTGGGGGTAATGCAAAGTCATTTTTACTAGTCTTATTGAAGACCTGACTCATCATATTATAATGAGCCGGCCCTTGGGGGCTACCAATTGCTCCTGTCAACAATTAAAGGTACACAGATTTTTCATCTATTATTAAAGGATCCACTACTCAGTTGGTAAAGCACAAGGCTCTTATCCTTGTGGACGTGGGTTCAAGCCCCATGACGGGGGTTACATCATATGATGTTATTTTCATTGAAGAATACATCGTGTCCCAGCTCAATATTATCTTATTAAGCCGGCCCTTGGGGGCTACATATTGCTGCTCAAGCTTACATGATCATATTTGCAAAGTCCCTGCTCATTATTGCATACTGACCCGGCCCTTGGGGGCTACACTAGTTGAAAGTTTTTTATGAGAATAAGGCAATTTCAAGTCCCAGGTTGCTGCAAACATGACAACCCGGTACTTGGGGGCTACATATGTAGAATACTCAATTCTGACTATGATTGCGATGAACAAACCGGATTTTCTTCAAGGTTGAAACACTTATTGGAGCAAGTCTTAAGTTATCATTATTCTCCTCTTAAGACATGGGGGCTACAGGTATTATGCATATAAAGGAGGAACATTTTCATTTTATCAGTTTTGAGCTAATCAGGAAGATCAATTACATGACCCGGTGTCGACAACAATTATGACTCGGTGCCATCAATATTTATAAACCGGCCATTTTGGTAAATATTAAACAGGCAAGTTTTACATCTTCAAACCGGTTGAATATCAGATAAAGTATTTCAAAGACCCATATTTCTTAAACCGGCGCTTTGGGAGCTGAGTAAAAGGAGTTATTCTTCACAATATTTCTCGGTGACAAACCAATGTCGGCAAATTGATTATAAAGCTGGTCTGTTGACCGGACTTCCCAGAAGGAGGAAATAACAAGGACTTAAGGGTGATCAGGTACCGGTTTACAAGAATTCTTAACCCGGAGCATAACCTGTCAAGTTTGTTCTTGTGTTTATTTTGCAGCATAAGTTTACCATGGATAAATCCAAGCTAAACTTGGGGGCTAATGTCGGGGATATACCCCGCGGCATAAACTGGTCGGAAGTATAACCCGGCCGGACTAGGCATTTCATTGGTAAACCGCCAGAGGATTGGCTGTTTACGTGTCTGGCGGTTCACTGGTATGACGATTCACGAGCCTGAAGATTCATTGGTGACCCGGCGCGTATTCCAGATGCATGACAAGGCCCAAGGACCAGCAGGCCGGTTTAGGTTAATGGCAGGCCGGGTTAAGAGGAAAGGCATGAGGAATATTTATCTTACAAGGAGTTAAGACCTGGACTTGTATCCGGTTTGTATTAGAGATAGACTAGTCCTAATCCTAATAGGACTCTACATGTAACCCGCCCCTCCAACATATATAAGGAGGGGCAGGGCTCCCCAAAAGGGACAAGATTCACAAGTTCCACAAGTTGGACAAGTTAGGTTTAGACAATAACTCTCGAGATAGAACACTCTTGTAACCGTGATCATGATCATCAATATCAATGAAGCAGGATGTAGGCTTTTACCTCCACCGTGAGGGGCCGAACCTGGGTAAAACATCGCGTCTCTCGTCCCGCTCAACCCCTCTCAAGCTACCACATAGATGCGTTGGCCTCACGACTAAGTCCTGACACTAAGGACATCTGCCGTGACAATTCCACGACAAAGACCCTCTCGGAGAAGCAAGGATTCGGAAAGGAAGGACAAGTCATCAAGGAGCTACACAAAATAAAGACATCAAGCTCATGTTGGTGAATGGGTATCCGGCTCCGACTCCGACAATGACTCCAAGAGAAGCTATCACTCTGAATCCGAATATACTCAAGATGAAGGTGTTGCCAGTCTAGCACTTGTGTCAACCAGCTCCTACGACATATTTGATTCACCAAATGAAGGAATTGGAAGATGCTTCATGGCCAAAGGTCCAAAGGTATCACACCCCGAGTATGTTGATTTCAATAGTGATGAAGATGTCTTGTTAGGTGATGATGATTTACTTGTTGACAACTATAGTGATGAATACTATGATGAAACGAATGACAATGATAAGGAGAAGATTGAGTCTCTAACTAAAGAACTAAACACTCTTAAGTTAGCTCATGAAACTATCTTGGGAGATCATCGAGAACTTTTAAGGACTCATGAGAAAATACGTTTTGAAAAGCTCAACCTTGAGCGAGAGCATGAGTTCTTAAAGGCAATCAATGATGATCTTCGCGAGAAAAGTTCTTCTTACATTGCCAAGCGTTTACTCTTATCCACTTACATGCCTTAAGTCAAGTCTAGTAACAAGAACAAGAAAGATTCTTCCTCTAGCAGTAACAATAATCATGCTAAATCCAATATTGTTGCTTCTAGTAGTTCTCATGATTCCACTAATGATTCTCTTAGCCAAGTAACACTTGAGAAAGAAAATAGCTTATTGAAGGGAATTATAGAGAAAGGTGTTTATAAGAGCCTTGCCGGGAGTAAGCAATTCGAGGAAATTATACGCAAGCAAGGAAGGCACCGGAAGAATCAAGGTATTGGTTTTGAACGGAAGTTCAATGCCAATGGAGTTGAGTGGGAAGAAGATCAATACCCTAAGACGAAGTTTGTTCCTCAACAAGAGAAGTATGATCCTACTTCCTTCCAAGGGACACAAGCTCACGATGATCTTCCACCACAAGACCACAAGCAAAAAGGCAAGGACAAGCTTCAAGAGGAAATTGATGCATTTGAAGAAGCTCCTAAGGCCTTGGTCAAGTGGATTCCCAAGACTACATCAAGTTCCACTTCATCAAGTACAACTACAACTCCGAGGATTCCCATCAAGATGGTGTGGATCCCAAAGAAGAAGAACTAGTGAGTTCTTGAGGGTGACTCTGCCAACATACTTCACGCTATCATTTTGGCAAGAACAAGTGCAATCAACTTCCACATCTTGCACTAGTTCAAGGAGTCACAAACCCTCTTGTTGGTAAGACAAGGGACAAGGTAACCTAATGCTTTCATAGACATCATCTTGTGTGTGCATCACTCTATGTCTATGGATATCCTTGTTTGTTCCTTGTGGGACTAACCGGTGTAGGTATTGAAAGTGCAACTCACTCCAAAGGATAGCTCCAAATGATCTACATCAACATAGAGCATCCACATCTTCAACACCTACATGAAGTCATCATCGACAAAACCCAAGGTTAGTTCATCCCTCTTAGGGGGGATCTCACATCTAGGGGGAGCTTTACTCTAACAGTTGAGTTAAAGCAACTCTAATGGTGTGAACAAAACAACGCTTTATGTAAATGTGGTAACACCACTTGTGCTTAAACGATGAGTATGACCTATGATCAAATGTTCTCATTTGACTCCTAAGTCAATATACTCATATATAGATGACCTAGTCGTCGCCAATTGCTTGATAGATGCTAGAATTGTTTGTGCATGCTTTGCCACATATTTCATTTGTCATTTTGTTGGGTTAGCATGTTGGTTGCATAATTTACTCATTCGACGACATCCACTTATTGTTTTGATTGATTGGTTTCCTTTTCTTTTGGCCAAGTGGATGGACAAGAATGCCTAAGAACCTTCTCTAGCTATCTATGCTTTTCTCGTCTCAAACTCTATTCATGCTGCATCACAAAATTTGATCAAGTCAGATTCGAACCACTCTGTGTGACGAGCACTCGGAGTCCCTGATTCGTCATAGACTTAAACTTCCAAAACTTCTTTGTGTGTTTTGGTCTGACCGATTCACCCATTTCGGTCATACCGAGATCACTAAGTCGATCTAGGTTTTCAAGCCTTCCCCAAGTTGCTTTCCACTCAAATATTCTTTCCACCAAATCCATATCCTATGAGAGAGAGTTGAGTGTTGGGGAGACTATCATTTGAAGCACAAGAGCAAGGAGTTCATCATCAACACAGCATTTGTTACTTCTTGGAGAGTGGTGTCTCCTAGATTGGCTAGGTGTCACTTGGGAGCCTCCGACAAAGATTGTGGAGTTGAACTAAGGAGTTTGTAAGGGCAAGGAGATCGCCTACTTCGTGAAGATCTACCGCTAGTGAGGCAAGTCCTTCGTGGGCGATGGCCATGATGGGATAGACAAGGTTGCTTCTTCATGGACCCTTCGTGGGTGGAGCCCTCCGTGGACTCGTGCAACCATTACCCTCCATGGGTTGAAGTCTCCATCAACGTGGATGTACGATAGCACCACCTATCGGAACCACGACAAAAACATCTGTGTCTCCAATTGCATTTGAATTCTCCAAACCCTTCCCTTTACATTCTTGCAAGTTGCATGCTTTACTTTCTGCTGCTCATAGACTCTTTGCATGTTTGCTTGAATTGTGTTAAGATTGCTTGACTTGTGCTAAGATAGCTAAAATCTACCAAAGACTAAAATTGGGAAAAGGATAGATTTTTATTTGGTCAAGTAGTCTAATCACCCCCCCTCTAGACATACTTTCGATCCTCCATCTTTCATTATTGAAGATCTCCCAACCACTCTGGCATTGGTCTTCTTGACCCTTTCCTTCCTTTTCTTTTCTGCCACAACCTGATCTTTGGGTGAAGATCCCAAAGTCTCTTGAGTGGATGTTCTGGCTTTTGACATGGGAACTCTCTTGGCAGGAACCTTTTGCTTCATTTCTGGCTTAGTGGCAGCAGTTGTGCCATATTCCTTTTTTAGGACTTTCCTCTTTGAGGTGGCCTCTTCCTCAACAGCCACATAGTCCTCATCCTCAGAATCTGAGGTTTTCTTCTTTCTGGTCCTGGTGGCTGCCTTAGGCAAGTTGCTGGATGTACTTCTGCTTCCTTCATCAAAGCTGCTAGAGGGACTAGTTCCCTCGCTCATGTTCACTTGCTCCTCAGACTTGTTCTGACTGTCACTCTGATCTGACATGATGCAAACACTAACAGCAGACCCTGTGAATAGATTATAGATGAGATAGATTGGATGAGCATCACAAAGTACAGAGGTTTTGCAAAAGAATGAGTTAAAAACTTAGTTTTAGTTTTCCACAGAAAGCATTTCGGATCTACCGATTTGCATACTCGGTGATACCGAAGCAGCTTTTGGAACCTAAACTAGTGAACTCGGTCAGACCGAGTCACAGTTCGGTGGCACCGAGACTGCTAGGGTTTCACAAAGTATTGAACTCGGTCACACCGATTTGCAATTATCGGTCAGTCTGAGAATCACATGTGCAATGGCCTTAGCCAAATCGCTGGAACCGATTTCAACAACTCGGTCGGTCCGAGATGGTTTCGGCGGAAACCTAACCCCAAATTTTCAATCCATGACTAAACTACGGAGTGATTTCGATGGATAGAATGATCTCAAACGTGGCAAGACACATGGCAAAACAATGTGCTAAGAATCGGAGGGGGAATAGCACAAGGATCAAGTCCATACCCTAGTGCGGCGATGGACTTGCTACGGCGGCATCGGCAGAGATGATTCCCGTTGACGGCGGCAGAGACCAGCGGTGGGAGGCAGCTGGCAATGAGGAGGACGATCTGGAGACTCAGGGAGGCAGAGCAGGTTGAGCGCGGGCGAAGAGGTTCGAAATTTTTTCCAAATTTTGGGCCGCGGATATATATAGCCTGACTCTGTTGGTGTGACCGAGTGGAACAACTCGGTGTGACCGAAAAGTTCAAATTGGTTGCACCGAGATTGAAAACCAAGATCGACTTAGTGATCTCGGTATGACCAAAATGGATGAATCGGTCAGACCGAAATTCACGAAGAAGTTTTGGCAGTTTAAGTCTATGACGAATGAGGGACTCCGAGTGCTCCTCACACAGAGTGGTTCGAATCTGACATAATCAAACTTTGTGATGTAGCATGAATAGAGTTTGAGACGAGAAAAGCATAGATAGCTAGATAAGGTTCTTAGGCATTCTTGTCCATCCACTCGGCAAAAGAAAAAGAAACCAAACAATCAAAACAACAAGTGGATGTCCTCGAATGAGTAAATTATGCAACCAACATGCTCACACAGTAAAATGGCAAATGAAATATGTGGCAAAGCATGCACAACCAATTCTAGCATCTATCAAGCAATTGGCGATGACTAGCTCATCTATATATGAGTATATTGACTTAGGAGTCAAATGAGAACATTTCATCATAGGTGTAACACCCCGGATGTAACTTACCCAATATGTATTCCAACTCTTGCCGTTTCTGGCCTTAAGTTATTTTATTTTCTTGGGTTCGGGTTTTGTCTCCGTGTGTTGTTGTCGTTGTCATGCATCTCATATCATGTCATCATGTGCATTGCATTTTCATACGTGTTCATCTCATGCATTCGAGCATTTTCCCCGTTGTTCGTTTTGCATTCCGGCGCTTCGTTCTCCTCCGATGGTCATTTCTACCTTTCTTTTGTGTGTGGGGATTAAACATTTCCGGATTGGACCGAGACTTGCCAAGCGGCCTTGGTTTACTACCGGTAGACCGCCTGTCAAGTTTCGTATCATTTGGACTTCGTTTGATACTCCAACTTTTAACCGAGGGACCGAAAAGGCCTCGTGTGTGTTGCAGCCCAACACCCCTCCAATTTGGCCCAAAACCCACCTAAAACCTCTCCATCATCTAGAGCGTTAGATCACGATCGCGTGGCCGAAAACCGCACCTCATTTGGACTCTCCTAGCTCCCTCTATGCCTATATAAAGACCCCCTCCTCTAAATTCGCGGATCCCCCGTCCAAACCCTAGATCCACTTCGTCTGCCGCCGACGGACAAAAACTGCCACCGACAGACATTGTCCGCCCATGCCGCCGCCGCCACGTGGCACCCGCCAGTTGGTCCGCGCCCCGCGCCCACATCGCCATTGCGCGCCGCCGCGCCGGCCCGCCCGGGCCCAGGCGGGGCCCTCCCGGCCCGGCAGCCCC
>NC_057809.1:238726116-238735385 GCF_018294505.1 Triticum aestivum
CCCGGAGCACGCCGCGCCGCCGCGGGCCACCCTCTCCGCCGGGCCGGAGCAAGCTCCACCGCCGCCCGGTCCTCTCCACCGACCCCGGCCTTCTTCCCCGTCGAATCCGGCGAGCAGCTACAGTAAATCCGGCGACCTCGGTTCCCGTGCTCGATCTGGATCTAGATCTGGAATTTGAACGGTTGACTTTCTCCTCCCGAAACCCTAATTTTTGTTCCTACTTTGACATGCCGTAACTTTGCATCCGTAGCTCCGATTTGGGCATATAGCATATCAAAATGTTCGTCTCGACGAGTACATCATTTCATTCCATCGCATAATTTTCATTTGAGTTCATCTTGATGCCCAAAATGCTGTTAGAAGGAGGCTTCGTGAGTTAATTGTCAGATCTGCTAGTTCATCTTAGACTTTTGTCATTTTTGCCATGATTATTGTGTGCATGATATGCCTGTGAGTCCTTCATATGTTTTGTTAAGGATTTTGTCTTCTTTCCAGAGGTGCAACCCATGCATTTTTAGGATGTGTGTGGTGACTTGTGCAAGCTTGCAAAGTGAGGCACCCGGTGAATCTGTTTTCAGAGACTTGGTTGTTTTCACTAAGTCTGGGATATTTTTGTTCATGATGCCATGTGTTCAGCTTGTTTCCTAGTGATCCGTGCCTCTTTTGAGGATGATTAGTAAAGAAGTTTTGTTAATCATGTTATGCTCTATCCATCCATGTCTTTGTTTGCAATTATGGAGCACCCTAGCTTGAGTCAATCGAGCTCTACTTTTGCTTCGTTGTGAATTTGGGCAGATCGTCAACTCGTTTGCGATTTTGCCGATGTTATTGTAGTTGATCCGTGCATGCTATGCCATTGTTCTTGCCATTTCTAGCTAGAATTTTTGCCTTCTTAATGGATGTATGTGTGCCTTGCCATGACTTGCACCGTAGTGAGTGCATCGAGCTCGTTTACATGCCTTCGTGAGTTATATTTCAGCATGTCTCAGTTTTCACTAAGTCTGAAAACTGATTGTGTTTTAGCTATGTTCGTGTGCCCGTTAGTATATTTTGTGATCCCTTTTGGCCCCAGGTCACTTTGGGACTTTTGTTAAGCTTGTTGAGTAGCTCCATGCCATGTTCTTACTTGTCCTAATCAGGTCATGTATCATGTTGCTTTGCTGCTCCGAATAGGGCTCCGTGATCTGAAATTTCAGACAAGTGTTAATTTCACTAAGTCTGGAATCTGTTTTGCGTTTGCGTTTTTGCCATGCTTGTTTGAACCTCATAATGGATGAATTGGCCGTGGCTCAGTGCTAGTATTTTGTTAAGCATCTTGTGTGCATCCCTGCCATGTATTTTGTTGTCATGTTTGGTGGCTGTAGCATGTTCATCTCATTGCATTTAGGTGCCTACTTGCTGTAAATTGCAGACCGGTGTCATTCTTAAAATGCTTGCCATTTCCAAACCGTAACTCCGATTCCGATAATCTTTATATCGTTTTCAAGCGATTTCATCTCATCTTTCCAGTAGCACCCTTGGAATTCCAAGTTGAGGCCAGGTTCATGCATTTTCTGTCGTATCTTGCATTTTGCATCCCGCATCGCATATCGTCATTTCATCATATTGCTTGGTCTTGCACGTGGTTGATTGTATCCTTGTTGCTTGTTTGTCTTGTTTGGGTAGAACCGGGAGACGAGTTCGCTACCGAGGAGCCCGTTGAGTTTGTTTGTGAGGATCCAGTCAACTCTGACAACTGTGCAGGCAAGATGATCATATCCTCGAAATCACTACTATCTTTGCTATGCTAGTTTGCTCGCTCTTTTGCTATGCCAATGCTATGATGCCTACCTTTTTCTTGTCAGCCTCCCAATTGCCATGTCAAACCTTTAACCCACCTTGTCCTAGAAAACCGTTGATTGGCTATGTTACCGCTTTGCTCGGCCCCTCTTATAGCGTTGCTAGTTGCAGGTGAAGATTGGAGGCCGTTCCTTGTTGGAACATCATTTTATTACTTGTTGGGATATCATTATATTGCTATGTTATCTTAATGCATCTATATACTTGGTAAAGGGTGGAAGGCTCGGCCTCTCGCCTAGTGTTTTGTTCCACTCTTGCCGCCCTAGTTTCCGTCATATCGGCGTTATGTTCCCGGATTTTTGCGTTCCTTACGCGGTTGGGTTATAATGGGAACCCCTTGATATTTTGCCTTGATTAAAGCTTGTCCAGCAATGCCCAACCTTGGTTTTACCATTTGCCACCTAGCCTTTTTCTTTCCCTTGGGTTCTGCAGACTCAAGGGTCATCTTATTTTACCCCCCCCCCCGGGACAGTGCTCCTCTGAGTGTTGGTCCACCTGTCAGCTGCCGGTGGCCACCAGGGGCAACTCTGGGCTGGCCTACCCGTACCTAAGACAATCTGAGTGTGCCCTAAGAAAGAGATATGTGCAGCTCCTATCGGGATTTGTCGACACATTCGGGCGGTGTTGCTGGTCTTGTTTTAACCTATCGAAGTGTCTTGAGTTACCGAGATACCGAGTCTGATTGGAACGTCTTGGGAGGAGGTCTATTCCTTCGTTGACCGTGAGAGCTTTTCATGGGCTAAGTTGGGACTCCCCTGCAGGGATTGAACTTATGAAAGCCGTGCCCGCGGTTATGGGCAGATGGGAATTTGTTAATGTCCGGTTGTAGATAACTTGAACCTTAATTAATTAAAATGAATCAACTGAGTGTGTTGCCGTGATGGCCTCTTCTCGGCGGGGTCCGGGAAGTGGACACGGTGTTGGAGTAATGTTTGCGCGGGTTTCCTTCTACCTTCTCGCTCGCGCTTTGCCTCCTCTTCTCGCTCTCCTTTGCGAATAAGTTAGCCACCATATATGCTAGTCGCTTGCTGCAGCTCCACTTATATTTGCCTTACCCATTCCTATGAGCTTAAATAGTCTTGATCGCGAGGATGTGAGATTGCTGAGTCCCCGTGGCTCACAGATACTATAATTCCAGATGCAGGTCCAGGTGATTTCGTTCCAGGTGACGAGTACGAGCTCAAATGGGAGTTCGACGAGGACTCTCAGCGTTACTACGTGTCTTTTCCTAATGATCAGTAGTGGTGCCTAGTTGGGGTTCGATTCAGGGCCTTGTCGCATGTTGGGTTCTTTTCTATTTTGGCGCCATAGTCGGGCCATGAGTGTTTGTATGATGGTTGTTATTTATGTACTTTGATGTGACGTGGCGAGTGTAAGCCAACTATGTATCTCCCCCTTTTATTATATAATACATGGGATGTTGTAATGATTGCCTGACTTGCGACATTGCTTTCAATGCGGTTATGTCTCTAAGTCGTGCCTGGACACGGGGGAGCTATAGCCGCATCGAGGGCATGACAAGTTGGTATCAGAGCCTTCCCCGACCTTAGGAGCCCCATTGCTTGATCTTTTTAGCAGCCGAGTTGTGTCTAGAAAAATGTTTTGAGTCTTTAGGAATTATATATCGGAGAGCTTAGGAATTCTTTTTACTTCCCAGTCTCCTCATCGCTCTGGTAAGGCATCCTGACGTAGAGTTTTGACTCTTCTCTTCTCAAATTTCACAAAAAAAAAATTTAGGATCACGCGAGTATCTTGGAATCGTTCTGATGGCTTATGATGAGAATACTGTCTTGGTGCCTCCTGTCAGGGGTTTAGTGGAAGTGTCCCAGGGAGTTGAGCTCTGAGGTGCTGTCATCATAATTTTATCGTTGCAATTCTGGAATACTTGAGATATGTTCGCCGACATCGAAAATCTCTTTTATGTAGTTCGTTGGTGAGATAACCTTGACGCCACCCAGTACTGGGGCGGGAGTTCGGGAGTATCGCCATAACTTGTATAATGAATGCTTTTCGAAGGTTGAGGTAGATGGTTTCCGAAGTTTTTCTTGGTTATGTGTTGAAGGATGGATACAGCTGGATGTAGGATTTGCTAGTTTGGGTGAGATATTATGCTTCCCCTGTATCCCCAACACCTGATTGCATAACCGGAAAGGTTCGGGAGTTTCATAGGTGGGAATTCTAGTAGCTCTAGTTCTTCTTCCACGGATATTGGTTTGAGATTGGGATTTCTTACCGAGTATTCGTTCCTGATCCGTACCTTGTTGATTTATTTCTCTACCTTAATTCTACATGGCTTCTCAATTTATGGATATGTGACCATTTGAAGAGGAATGCATTCGTTCATTTTGTTCGGATGTGAAGACTATATGTTGCAATTTTCATTCCGTTGGTTTCAGCTTCATTTTTTCTGTCTATGTGCTAACGGTGGTCAACCTCTTCAGGATGGCTCCCGCTAAGAGCACCAGTCAGAACCAGAATCAAGATCCTCCACCACCTCCACCTCCTCCGGAGGCATGGCAAGGTGTGATGGCCGCAACCAATGCAAACACTCAGCTGATCATGCAAATTCTTCAAGAGCGCAATCAAGGCAGTCAAGGGAATCAAGGCATCAATCAGAGTCACTTTGCTACTCTCAACCAGTTCCTTGCTAACGGGCCAAAGACTTTCAGCAATTGTGTTGAGGCAACCGATGCTGATGATTGGCTTGTGGATCTGTGTAAGCATTTCGAGTGCAGTAACATCAAGCCTGAGGACTTTGTCAAGGTCGCTTCCTTCCAACTCAAAGATCAGGCAGCAAAATGGTTCCAGCAGTACAAGGATTCCAGAGGTGGACGTGTTATCACTTGGGATGATTTCCGTCGAGATTTCCAAGCTCATCATATTCTGCAGAGCGTGGTTGAAAGCAAGCATGAGGAATTCCGCAATCTGAAGCAAGGCTCTTTGTCTGTCTATGACTACAACAAGTTGTTCCAGAAGCTTGCCCGCTTTGCCAAGCAGGACATGCCTGATGAAAAGAGCATGATATATCAGTTCAGGGGTGGTCTCAGAGAAGAAATTCAGCTCGCTCTTGTTCTCTTTGATCCCTTGAGGTACGATGAGTTCTACAACATGGCACTGAAGCAAGAGGCTGCTCAGTTGAGGTGTGATGCTTCCAGGAAGCGAGTCAGAGATGTTACTCCTTCTTCCTCTACTCAAGTGGCCAAGCAGCAGAAGTTTTGGCTTCCTCCTCCGTTCCGTCAGCCGTATCAGCAGAAGAGCAAAGGTGGCAGTGGTTCTTCCCACCCACCCAACCCTGGCTTTCAGAACAAGACTTTGTCTCAAGCTCCAAGATCGAGTGCTCCGTATCACCGTCCGCTTTCAGAGGTCACGTGCAACAAGTGCCAACAGAAGGGTCACTATGCCAACAAGTGTTTCAACCAGAGGCGTCTTCCTCCGCCTCCTCTTGTGAGATCGGCAAGTACAGCTATGGTCAAGCATAACCCCAAGCATGCCAAGGTCAATTTGATGAATGCAGCTCAGGCAGAGGACTCGTCAGATGTGATCATGGGTAACCTTTCTGTTAATGATATTCCTGCAAAAGTTCTTTTTGAGACGGGTGCATCACATTGTTTCATCTCGAGACCGTTTTCATCTAAGCATGGTTTGCCTTTGCAAATTTTTCCTAGTCCTTTAGCAGTTGTCTCTCCCGGTAAGCGCATGCATGCTAACTCCATTGCTCCGGATGTTACTATCACTTTGGGTGACTACAAGTTCCTATCTTCTCCAACGGTTCTCGGTGACTCGGATATTGATCTTATTCTCGGGATGGACTGGCTTTCCAAGCACAAGGCCCAGCTTGATTGTGCAGCCAGGCAGATTCAATTGACTCATTCGTCTGAAGATGTAATTGTCTTTGCCGCTCGGGATAATACTATCCGTCTGTTTTCTCTTAATGAAAAGGGTGAATTGGATGCCATCTCTCAAATTCTAGTCGTTTGCGAATATCAAGACGTCTTTCCAGAAGAGCTCCCAGGAATGCCTCCGCAGCGGCCAGTTGAATTCGTTATTGAACTTGAGCCTGGCACGGAACCTGTGTGCAAACGTCCTTACAAGCTCGGACCTGAAGAGTTGAAGGAGCTGAAGAAGCAACTCGATGAGCAAGAAAGAATGGGTCTTATACGGCCTAGTACTTCTCCGTGGGGTTGTGGTGTTCTTTTTATGAAGAAGAAGGATGGAACAGACCGACTTTGTGTTGATTACCGTCCAGTGAACAAGAAGACCATCAAGAACAAATACCCACTTCCCAACATCAATGAGCTGTTCGAACAACTCAAAGGTGCCCAAGTATTCTCCAAGCTTGATCTCCGTATGGGTTATCACCAGATTCGCATTCGTGAAGAAGATATTCCCAAGACAACATTCAGAACAAGCTTTGGTTCATATGAATACACTGTCATGTCTTTTGGCCTCGCCAACGCTCCTCCGACGTTCTCTCGCATGATGAACTTCATCTTCAATGCCTACACTAATGACTTCATTTTGGTCTATCTCGACGACATTCTGGTTTTCTCGAAGAACAAGGAAGATCATGCCAAGCACTTGCGTTTGGTTCTCGATAAGCTCAAAGAACATCAGTTCTACGCCAAGTTCTCCAAGTGTGAATTTTGGCTCGATGAGGTTCTTTATCTTGGTCATATCATCTCTGCCAAGGGCATTTCCGTGAATCCCGAGAAGGTGTCCGCAATTGTGAATTGGGAACCTCCTCAGAACGTGAAGCAACTCCGCAGTTTTCTCGGTCTCGCAAGCTATTGCCGAAGATTCGTTGAAAACTTTTCCAAGATCGCGAAGCCTCTCTCAAATCTTCTCCAGAAGCACGTCAAGTACGTTTGGTCTCCAGAGTGTGATATTGCTTTCAACACTTTGAAAGAGAAATTGATCACTGCTCCAGTTTTGACTCCGCCTGATGAATCCAAGCCGTACGAGGTCTTTTGTGATGCCTCTCTCCAAGGTCTTGGCGCAGTATTGATGCAAGAGAAGAAAGTTGTTGCTTATACATCTCGCCAGTTGAAGCCTAATGAGAAGAACTACCCCACTCATGATCTCGAGTTGGCGGCAGTTGTGCATGCTCTGTTGACTTGGAGACATCTTCTATTGGGAAGAAAAGTGGATATTTTCACTGATCACAAGAGTCTCAAGTACATCTTCACTCAGCCTAATCTCAACCTAAGGCAAACTCGATGGGTCGAAATGATTCAAGAGTATAATCCGAGTATTGAGTATACTCCAGGCATGGCCAATGTGATTGCTGACGCTTTGAGCAGAAAGGCCTACTGCAACAGTCTGATTCTTAAGCCTTATCAACCCGAGCTTTGTGAAGCTTTCCACAAACTTAATCTGCAAGTTGTTCCTCAAGGTTTCCTCGCCAACCTTCAAGTCTTTCCTACCTTAGAAGACCAGATTCGCCAAGCCCAGCTTCTTGATGCTATGGTGAAAAAGGTGAAGATTGGGATTGCCAAGAGTCAGTCCAAGTACAAGTGCTACTGCCTTGATGACAAGGACACTCTCTTCTTCGAGGATCGTATTGTTGTGCCCAAAGGTGAACTTCGTCAAGTGATCATGAACGAGGCTCACAATTCTCTCCTCTCCATCCACCCTGGGAGCACGAAGATGTATCAGGACCTTAAGGAAGCTTATTGGTGGACTCGAATGAAGCGCGAGATCGCTCATTTCGTGAATGAATGTGATGTCTGCAGAAGAGTGAAGGCAGAACACCAAAGGCCAGCTGGTCTCCTCCAACCTCTTGCCATTCCAGAATGGAAGTTTGACCACATTGAAATGGACTTCGTGACTAGGTTTCCAAAGTCCAAGCGTGGCAATGATGCTATATTTGTTGTCATCAACAAACTCACCAAAGTGGCTCACTTTCTGCCTATCAAAGAGTCGATCACTGCAGCTCAATTGGCGGAACTCTATACCTCTCGAATTGTCTCTCTGCACGGTATTCCTCAAGTGATATCTTCAGACCGTGGCAGCATCTTTACCTCCAAGTTTTGGGATTCTTTCCAGAAGGCCATGGGCACTAACATCCGCTTCAGCACTGCTTTCCATCCTCAAACAAGCGGTCAAGTCGAGCGTGTCAACCAGATTCTTGAAGATATGCTCATGGCTTGTGTGATCTCCTTCGGCATGAAGTGGGAGGATTGTCTTCCTTATGCTGAATTCTCCTATGACAACAATTTTCAAGCAAGTTCGGGCAATGCCCCATTTGAAATTTTGTATGGCAGGAAGTGCCGTACCCCTCTCAACTGGTCTGAAACCAGTGAATGTCAGCTGCTGGGTAATGACTTAATCACAAAAGCAGAAGAAATGTGCAAAGTCATTCGTGATAACCTCAAAGCAGCCCAATCCCGCCAAAAGAGCTACTATGATAGTAAGCACCGTGATTTGGCTTTCGAGATCGGAGATCATGTTTACCTCCGTGTCTCTCATATGAAAGGTACTCGTTGCTTCGGTATCAAAGGGAAGCTTGCCCCTAGATACGTGGGACCTTTCAAGATTGTCAGCAAGAGAGGCGACCTCGCCTATCAACTCGAGCTTCCTTCAAACTTTGCAAATGTTCATGACGTGTTCCATGTCTCTCAGCTTCGAAAGTGCTTCAAGACTCCTGACCGCATAGTCAACTTCGAGGACATTGAGCTCCAAGAAGATCTCTCCTATCGTGAGCACCCACTTGCTATTCTTGAAGAGACTGAACGCAAGACTCACAACAAGTCAATCAAATTTCTCAAAGTCAAGTGGTCACACCATTCCGACCGTGAAGCTACCTGGGAACGCGAGGATCACGTCCGTTCTGAGTACCCAGAGTTCTTTCAGTCCTAGATCTCGGGACGAGATCTTTTCCTAGTGGTGGAGTGTTGTAACACCCCGGATGTAACTTTCCCTATTTGTACTCCAACTCTTGCCGTTTCTGGCGTTAAGTTATATTTATTTCCTCGGGTTCGGATTTGTCTCCGTGTGTGTTTTCGTTTTTCATGCATCTCATATCATGTCATCATGTGCATTGCATTTGCATACGTGTTCATCTCATGCATTCGAGCATTTTTCCCCGTTGTCCGTTTTGCATTCCGGCGCTTCGTTCTCCTCCGGTGGCCATTTCTAGCCTTCTTTCATGTGTGGGGATTAAACATTTCCTGATTGGACCGAGACTTGCCAAACGGCATTGGTTTACTACCGGTAGACCGCCTGTCAAGTTTCGTACCATTTGGACTTCGTTTGATACTCCAACGGTTAACCGAGGGACCGAAAAGGCCTCGTGTGTGTTGCAGCCCAACACCCCTCCAATTTGGCCCAAAACCCACCAAACTCTACTCCATGTCCTAGAGCGTTCGATCACGATCGTGTGGCCGAAAACTGCACCTCATTTGGACTCTCCTAGCTCCACTTATGCCTAT
>NC_057809.1:238735779-238787696 GCF_018294505.1 Triticum aestivum
GCCCTTCTCCTCCGACGCCGGCCGCCGCCCCGCCACCGCTCGCCGCCTCGCCGGGCCGGCGCCGCCCCGGCTCCGCCGCTGCCCGGAGCACGCCGCTCCGCCGCGGGCCACCCCCTCCGCCTGGCCGGAGCAAGCTCCACCGCCGCCCGGTCCTCTCCACCGACCCCAGCCTTCTTCCCCGTCGAATCCGGCGAGCAGCTACAGTAAATCCGGCGACCTCGGTTCCCGTGCTCGATCTGGATCTAGATCTGGAATTTGAACGGTTGACTTTCTCCTCCCGAAACCCTAATTTTTGTTCCTACTTTGACATGCCGTAACTTTGCATCCGTAGCTCCGATTTGGGCATATAGCATATCAAAATGTTCGTCTCGACGAGTACATCATTTCATTCCATCGCATAATTTTCATTTGAGTTCATCTTGATTCCCAAAATTCTGTTAGAAGGAGGCTTCGTGAGTTAATTGTCAGATCTGCTAGTTCATCTTAGACTTTTGTCATTTTTGCCATGATTATTGTGTGCATGATATGCCTGTGAGTCCTTCATATGTTTTGTTAAGGATTTTGTCTTCTTTCTAGAGGTGCAACCCATGCATTTTTAGGATGTGTGTGGTGACTTGTGCAAGCTTGCAAAGTGAGGCACCCGGTGAATCTGTTTTCAGAGACTTAGTTGTTTTCATTAAGTCTGGGATATTTTAGTTCATGATGCCATGTGTTCAGCTTGTTCCCTAGTGATTCATGCCTCTTTTGAGGATGATCAGTAAAGGAGTTTTGTTAATCATGTTATGATCTATCCATCCATGTCTTTGTTTGCAATTATGGAGCATCCTAGCTTGAGTCAATCGAGCTCTACTTTTGCTTCGTTGTGAATCTGGGCAGATCGTCAACTCGTTTGCGATTTTGCCGATGTTATTGTAGTTGATCCGTGCATGCTATGCCATTGTTCTTGCCATGTCTAGCTAGCATTTTATGCCTTCTTAATGGATGTATGTGTGCCTTGCCATGACTTGCACCGTAGTGAGTGCATCGAGCTCATTTACATTCCTTCGTGAGTTATATTTCAGCATGTCTCAGTTTTCACTAAGTCTGAAAACTGATTGTGTTTTAGCTCTGTTCGTGTGCCCGTTAGTATATTTTGTGATCCCTTTTGGCCCCAGGTCACTTTGGGACTTTTGTTAAGCTTGTTGAGTATCTCCATGCCATGTTCTTACTTGTCCTAATCAGGTCATTTATCATGTTGTTTTGCTGCTCCGAAGAGGGCTTCATGATCTAAAATTTCAGTCAAGTGTTAATTTCACTAAGTCTGGAATCTGTTTTGCATTTGCGTTTTTGCCATGCTTGTTTGAACCTCATAATGGATCAATTGGCCGTGGCTCAGTGCTAGTCTTTTGTTAAGCATCTTGTGTGCATCCCTGACATGTATTTTGTTGTCATGTTTGGTGGCTATAGCATGTTCATCTCATTGCATTTAGGTGCCTACTTGCTGTAAATTGCAGTCCGGTGTCATTCTTAAAACGCTTGCCATTTCCAAACCGTAACTCCGATTCCGATGATCTTTATATCGTTTTCAAGCGATTTCATCTCATCTTTCCATTGGCACCCTTGGAATTCCAAGTTGAGGCCAGGTTCATGCATTTTCTGTCGTATCTTGCATTTTGCATCCCGCATCGCATATCGTCATTTCATCATATTGCTTGGTCTTGCACATGGTTGATTGTATCCTTGTTGCTTGTTTGTCTTGTTTGGGTAGAACCGGGAGACGAGTTCGCTACCGAGGAGCCCGTTGAGTTTGTTTGTGAGGATCCAGTCAACTCTGACAACTGTGCAGGCAAGATGATCATACCCTTGAAATCACTACTATCTTTGCTATGCTAGTTTGCTCGCTCTTTTGCTATGCCAATGCTATGATGCCTATCTTTTGCTTGTCAGCCTCCCAATTGCCATGTCAAACCTTTAACCCACCTTGTCCTAGCAAACCGTTGATTGGCTATGTTACCGCTTTGCTCAGCCCCTCTTATAGCGTTGCTAGTTGCAGGTGAAGATTGGAGGTCGTTCCTTGTTGGAACATCATTTTATTACTTGTTGGGATATCATTATATTGTTGTGTTATCTTAATGCATCTATATACTTGGTAAAGGGTGGAAGGCTCGGCCTCTCGCCTAGTGTTTTGTTCCACTCTTGCCGCCCTAGTTTCCGTCATATTGGTGTTATGTTCCCGGATTTTTGCGTTCCTTGCGCGGTTGGGTTATAATGGGAACCCCTTGATATTTTGCCTTGTTTAAAGCTTGTCCAGCAATGCCCAACCTTGGTTTTACCATTTTCCATCTAGCCTTTTTCTTTCCCTTGGGTTCTGCAGACTCAAGGGTCATCTTATTTTACCCCCCCCCCCCCGGGCCAGTGCTCCTCTGAGTGTTGGTCCACCTGTCAGCTGCCGGTTGCCACCAGGGGCAACTCTGGGCTGGCCTACCCGTACCTAAGACAATCTGAGTGTGCCCTGAGAAAGAGATATGTGCAGCTCCTATCGGGATTTGTCGGCACATTCGGGCGGTGTTCCTGGTCTTGTTTTAACCTGTCGAAGTGTCTTGAGTTACCGAGATACCGAGTCTGATCGGAACGTCTTGGGAGGAGGTCTATTCCTTCGTTGACCGTGAGAGCTTTTCATGGGCTAAGTTGGGACTCCCCTGCAGGGATTGAACTTTCGAAAGTCGTG
This sequence comes from Triticum aestivum, assembly GCF_018294505.1. Taxonomy (NCBI): domain Eukaryota; kingdom Viridiplantae; phylum Streptophyta; class Magnoliopsida; order Poales; family Poaceae; genus Triticum; species Triticum aestivum. Next base: position 238,738,487 of record NC_057809.1, read on the forward strand.
CTCGCGGTTATGGGCAGATGGGAATTTGTTAATGTCCGGTTGTAGATAACTTGAACCTTAATTAATTAAAATGAATCAACTGAGTGTGTTGCCGTGATGGCCTCTTCTCGGCGGGGTCCGGGAAGTGGACACGGTGTTGGAGTAATGTTTGCGCAGGTTTCCTTCTAGCTTCTCGCTCGCGCTTTGCCTCCTCTTCTCGCTCTCCTTTGCGAATAAGTTAGCCACCATATATGCTAGTCGCTTGCTGCAGCTCCACTTATATTTGCCTTACCCATTCCTATGAGCTTAAATAGTCTTGATCGCGAGGGTGCGAGATTGCGGAGTCCCCGTGGCTCACAGATACTATAATTCCAGATGCAGGTCTAGGTGATTTTCGCTCCAGGTGACGAGTACGAGCTCAAATGGGAGTTCGACGAGGACTCTCAGCATTACTACGTGTCTTTCCCTGATGATCATTAGTGGTGCCTAGTTGGGGTTCGATTCAGGGCCTTGTCGCATGTTGGGTTCTTTTCTATTTTGGCGCCATAGTCGGGCCATGAGTGTTTGTATGATGGTTGTCATTTATGTACTTTGATGTGACGTGGCGAGTGTAAGCCAACTATGTATCTCCCCCTTTTATTATATAATACATGGGATGTTGTAATGATTGCCTGACTTGCGACATTGCTTTCAATGCGGTTATGTCTCTAAGTCGTGCCTCGACACGTGGGAGCTATAGCCGCATCGAGGGCGTGACAGGTAAGTCTTCAAGGTAGACTCCCAAACCTTCACAGACTTCATTCATCGGCAATCCACAATGTCTCTTGGATGCTCAGAACGCGACGCCTATCCGGCTGGAGGATGCACAGTCCTCAAGTGTAATAAGTCTTCAGATCACACAGACAAGAAGACTTAAGTGATGCCCAATTCTCTCTGGCTCTGGTGGTTAGGGCTTTATCCTCGCAAGGAATTCTCTCTCAAAGGCTTCGAGGTGGGTTGCTCTCAAACGACAAAAGCCATACTCTCAATCTAAGCAGCCAATCGTTTATGGTTGTAGGGGGTGGGCTATTTATAGCCACTTGGCAACCCGACCTGATTTGTCTGAAATGACCCTGGGTCACTAAGGAACTGACACGTATTCCAACGGTCATATTTCAAACTCACACGGCAACTTTACTTGGGCTACAAGGAAAGCTGACTTGTCCGACTCTGGACAAGATTCGCTCTCATAGTCTTCACTCGAAGACATAGGTTTTTGGTTTAGGCATCACTTCAGTCATTCTGACTGGTTCTCTTGGACCCCACTTAACAGTACGGTGGTTCCTATGACTCAACACAAAAGAAAAAGAACTACGAAAGATCTAAGTCTTCGAGCTCCATAGGCTTCATATAGTGTCTTCTCTTGTCATAGTCTTCAATGTGAATATCTTCATATACCACCTTTGACTTCAATGTCTTCATACATTTTTAGGGGTCATCTCTGGAAGTAAAACCGAATCAATGAGGGACTTCTACCTGTGTTATCCTGCAATTCTCACAAACACATTAGTCCCTCAACTAGGTTTGTCGTCAATACTCCAAAACCAACTAGGGGTGGCACTAGATGCACTTACAATCTCCCCCTTTTTGGTGATTGATGACAAACTAGTTGATTTTTTCAACGGGGAATATAATCTGTGAAATTGTAAAGGATAAGGAATTGTCTTCATAAGTTGCAAGGGCTCCCCCTGAAGATGTGCATATAAGTTAATTTGCTTTTTGGAATGCAAATGCACATGGCAGGTTGTACTTGTGGAGATCCACTTCAACTTATGATGACAATCCACTATGCATGTGAAAGTATATGAAGATAATGACATGCATAATGGAAAATGGACATCTGCAGAATGAGCTAAGTGCGGAATTTATCGTCGCACATGCGGAATTTATCTTCGCAAAACAATGTGGCAAATAAGTAGCAGACGACCATCTAGTTTAAGTGTTACAACTCATAAGAACCAAATGTAGCAAAAATGAGAGTTGTAAGCACGAAGCAAAATATAAAGCACCCGCCCATATGGACCCGCTTGAAGACTATCAATCTCATATGCTTCTCCCCCTTTTGTCAGTAATGACCAAAAAGGTTTGAAGACATAGAGCCTCTACTCGTTCCCATGAGGAGTAGGTGAAGTAGTAGGGTTGTTGGTGTTGTTTGGCGGTGCAGAAGAGCTTGGAGGTGCTGAAGGAGGTGGCGGTGAAGTAGCATCATCTTCTTCCTCAATAATTCTGGCAGTCACTGTGGTAGCAGAGGAAGAGAACTCAGAGTCTTCAAGGGATGGAGTTCCTAGCAGCACAGCCCTTCGAGGAGGTGTGGAGTCAAACTTGAATCTCTCAGTGAAGCCATCCTCTTGAAGATCAGCTTCAGAACACATCATCGTGAGCCCTTTCCATGTGCGGCGACAGGTTTCATGGGCAACGAAAGCATTCTTGGTGGCAAGATTTCAAATGCGATTAACATCCACCAAGAGGCTTTTCATCTGACGCTTCAGCCAGTCATGATGCCTATCCTGTTTTTGATGAAGGGCCACAAGATGCTCTCGGTCGGTGAGAACACGAGTGCGTTTCTTGGGTCTTGGAGCAGCTGTACTTTCTATGGCTTCAGTGGAAGCAGGGTGTGGTGCACGTGTAGTGCCAGCAAAAGGATACACCCGAGAGACTGCTTCAACTCCTTCAATGTTCTGAGTAAAGCTCTGATGTTCTGCATTCTGAAGACTTAGAGGTTCCTTGGTAGGCTCAGAATATATGGCTTCAGTAGACATGTCCACATCAGGCAAGAAGATCCGATGGTTGCGGGCTGAGGGCCGATACGAGATGGCGGAGTGTAGCTTGATCAGCCGCATGACCCAAGGGGCGTAGAACTTCAAACCAAACAGATCAATGCCTGATGCAGCAAGTTGGCGTATGAAGAAGTCCTGTGCGTTGAAGCATTTGCCATGAAGTATATAGAAGACCAAAGTCTTCATTGCACCCTGAAGCTTGGCATTTGGAGAGTGCCCTTTGATAGGCCAGCGAGTTCGCCTGATGATGTGATAGATGGTTCTTGGCAGATACTCAAGGTCTTCAACGAAGAACTCTGTGGGATAAGCAGCATCTTGGGGCAATGGCTTCATCATGCTGAGCATCTGACTCATATCAGGTTCTGGCCACTGAAAGATGCTCTCAATAGCTTCAGCATGCAGCTGACAGCCTTGCTCGAAGAGATCGCCAGGAGTGGGCAAGCCAGTGAGCTTAATGATGTCAAATGCATTGGCTTCGTGATGAACGTTGCCAGTCATCCACTCCAGAACCCAAGTCTTCGGATCTCTGCTGTACCCTCTAATGTGAAGTGTGGCATAGAATTGAAGCAGCAGCTCTTCATTCTAATGCTCTTCGTCAGTAATGAACGGCAGCAGTCCAACTTCCTTGAAGCAATCAAAAGCTTCTTCCAGACAGGGCAGACCAGCTATAGCTTCAACGTCAAGGCGCTTGTGTGGGAAGATGTGACCTTGGTTGTAAAGAATGCAAGAGTAATAGCTTCGCTGAGGATAGCTCCAGAACAGATCAGATGATATCCTTTCCCTTAAGTAGGGGTTCCTGGAGCTATTGAAGAACGTGTTGTCTGCCCTGAAGCCATTGATGTTGAAGGAGCCAGGTGCTGATGCAGGACCTGGAAACCTTGGCAGTCTTGGGATTGGCTTCTGGACCTGAGGCCTGTGCTCAACATGATAGTCGAATTGGGGACCGGCAGCAGACTCAGGAACAGAAGTGGCGGGATCAGTGGCTTCGCTGTCTTCTGAAGCTTTTGCTGGGGAGGGCTCCACATTAACTTCATTGGTGGTTGTGGCAGCCTCACGGTTTTCATCCTCCACTTGACTAGCTGGAGGGTCGGTCACAAGCACGTTCTCCTGAAGAACTCCTTCTTGGTGGGACTGGGAAGTGGCAACTTGTGGTACTTCTTCTTTCGCGGCTGATGCAGCCGGAATGTCTTCAGCAGAGACTTGAGGCCTTGGACCTTTGCGAAGCCTGCGGAACGCAGACGGCGCCTGTGGAGTAGGAGTGGGCTGGGCCTCATAGTCTTCTTCCTCTTGTGGGCGATCCGCCCATGAAGCATCCTGTGCAATTGGTGTCAGTGGACGACCAATGCTAATGAGTTCGCTGTTCTCATGCTGAGGAAGGACTGCACCATCTTCTACATTGTCATGTTGACCAATGTCTTCAGCAGCGATGGGATCAGCTGCTGGAATGTCTTCAGCTTCATGAGCCTCTGTGGAAGCAGGCTCATGAATTGTCAGTTGTCGTTCAGCTTCAGGATAGACCATAGAAATGGGTTCAACTATCAAGGGCTCTGTGGAAGCAGCCCGAGCTTTCTTGGTCTTCCTCTTCTTCTTGGAGGGGGCAGTAGGAGAGGCTTCAGAGTGTTTCCTCTTCCTGGCTTCAGCCTCAGCAGTCCTTGTCTTCTTGAGCTCTGAAGCTGTTGACCGGCTTTTTGGCTTCGAGCCAGTCAGTCTAGTTGGGAAGACAATCGGAACTGCTTCTTGCCTTGGTGCATCAGGTTCAGCCGTAGCAGGCTTCTTCTTCTTCTTTGCGGCCATCCTGGGGTCGATGCCAGGACGCCCAAGTGCCTTGCGCTTCTCAGCCTCATTATAGGCTTGCACACATCTGTCAGCCAGAGTCTTCATGCACTCACGCGAACCCTGAGCTTCTGCACGCTTCTTCACAAAGGCTTCCTTGAGCTCGTGCATCATTGTCTTGAAGTTCTTCACTTCTTGCATGTTGAGCTTGGCCATATGCTTCTTGAACTGAGCCTTTTCATAGTCAATCTTCTGCTTCAGTTCAACAACACGCTGGGCAATAGCAGGTTCTGAAGCAATGGCGCCTTGGAAGGCGACACTAAGGCCAATGGGTAGCTGCAGATCTTCAAAGCTGATGTTTGGCATGTCAAACCACTCTTCAATGAAAGTTGTGGATGATGGTGACATCAAAGAGAGGCAGATCATTGAAGATTTCTGCTTCTTCTTTGCTCTTGATGAGTTGCTCAAGAGCGTCATCTGCAAGATCTTCATCACTTGACAGATCAATGTCGTCATTGCGCAGAATGGCAGCAGCTGTTAGCTCTTGGCCAGTGTGGGACAGAGGCATCTTGGCCTTCTAGGGCTTGGAGACTTGTGATAAGTCTTCAGACTGCACACTGTCTTCAGGAGGTGCAGTTGCCAATGGCTTCGCCCTTGAGATTTTTGGTGAAGGGCCGGCTTTGAAGCTTTTGGCTTCTTCAACTGCTTTGGCTTCGGCACTGCAGGCGCGTCATCAGACTCAGTGTCAGCTGCAGGCTCATTCACTGCAGTCCCTTGAACCAAGATGTAGGTGATGAGGCCTTCAAGGTTGGCGAAAGGACCGATGGCATTGGGTTCTGCATGTCGTGTGCCATCTGCCCTTGGAGATGAGGGACCAGGGTTACAGTCTAACCCAAAAGTCTTCTTGTTCTGCTTCGCTGAGTTCTGAGCAAACTAGAAGTTGCGCTTGAACAGATTGTCGTCACGACACCATAGCAGTGACGACGAGTGTGCATCAGCAGGCTGTGGTCCATAGACCATGCATGGATAGAACCCTTGAGCAATGGCTTCATCTTTGGACCCGGGTAGAAGATTCTTGAATAGGATGTCTCCCCATGGTCTCTTGATGGCGTTTTTCTCAGCATACTCCTGGGTCACAAATCTGTATTTGAACCATTGTTCTGCCCAATATCTTCGAATCCATTGGATTCGGGTCTTGCGCTGACTGTAATCCTCTTCAGGATCTGTCTTGTACATTTCTGAGAGTTCATCTAGCAGATCTCTGGAGGTCTCACCACGACGCTTTCTGCCACCCTTCCTTGCCGCTTTCTCTGAAGCCATAAACTTTAACTTGAAAGGCTTCAAGACGTTGAAAGGCTTCAAAGGGTTCTGCTTGCTGGACCAACAGGAACTGGCTTCGGGAGAATTTATGTGATGCTGTAAGAATTCTGCAAATGAATGGAGACTATGAGAACCAAAGGATTCTCCCACGGACATGTACCTGTGACAGCATTAAGGTGCGAGGGAAGGGGAAGAGGTCATATGCATTCTCAGAAGATTTTGAAGATAAATCAGTTTAGAAGACATTGACCTCATCGTGCGAAGACATTCACTCATAGATAAGAAGTTGGTTCCAGATTTGTACGAATCCACAGATCAGTACAAGTGAGGAATCTAACTACTTTGTGAAGCACAAGTGAATATACTAGGCATGTTATGAGATGCAGTATGAGAGAGATCTAGCTTGTGTGAACAGAAACTGCTTGTGGTAGAAAGTGACAAATCCATAGGATCAATGCTGCTGTAAAAAGAGGAAGTTTTATTTACCACACTAAGAACTGCTAGACGGAGTTTAAGATGAGGCCGAGTAGTTTGATCTTCCATGCCCTAACTTGGCGACGGAGGACACCTACGGCAACGGCGGAGAGGACGATGTCCGCGGTCGGCGTGAAGACGGCGTCGGAGAGGTTGCGGCAGCGAAGTGCTTCGTCACCGGCGTCGTCGAGGGCTAGCGGTGGCGCTAGGGTTCGTGCGAGGGTGGAAGAAGAGATAATGACTGCTATGAGTGTGTATTTATAGGTACAGGGGCGGCACTGTGCTATTACACAGGTGCCCCTGGCGATTCGCATCTGAGGAACACGTGGCCATTATGCGGAATTTTGGGGTTTGTTCCACGTCCCACGCACGCCTGGATTGTCGGGTGGTCGTTCCTACTTCTCTGGATTTCATGTGGAGGAATGAGCATTGAAAACAGACTTAATGGTTGTCTCTGTATCTTCTGCTGAGAAGGACGCAGAGATGACATTCGACAGTTTCAATAGAATGCATATGACTTGGAGAGATAGAGTTTGAGATAGAAAGCATAGAGAGGTTAGGGTCCGATCACATTCACTTAGTTCAAAAGATTCAACACGAAGACATAGCTATAAGTGAATGCTGTGGAGGACAGAACACTAGTATATATATATATATCTATAATCAACATAGTGAAGATAATCATGAAAATATGTTGAGATTGAAGCCAAACCAAATGTGAAGACATTGCAAGGTAACGCCATGAGTGAAACACTTCAAAATAGAACGTTTGGTGGTGGCGTTACCCACCGTATAGGAAGTATTAGACCCAGACACGGCGCACAATTATCGTGGCGCTCCGAAGTCAAATTCCACATTAATGTATTCACACTTAGAATGTATGTCTTCATTGATTGAAGATATACTTTACTTCGTGTGTTGCACATCTAAGTCATCAATATGCATAAGGGTTAGGATGTGTGCCTGATCACAGGACATTCGAGGATTCCAGGATATTTAGCTCACACCGTAACTTGCAAAACCTCTTCTCATCCAAGGGCTTGGTGAAGATATCTGCCAATTGCTCTTCAGTGTTGACGTGTATGATATCAATGTCTTCCTTCACAACATGATCTCTGAGAAAGTGATGACGAATTTCAATGTGCTTTGTCTTCGAGTGCTGAACTGGGTTGTTGGCAATCTTGATGGCGCTTTCGTTGTCGCAGTAAAGTGGCACTTGCTTCAGATGAATGCCATAGTCCTTGAGTGTTTGCTTCATCCATAGAAGCTGAGCGCAACAAGATCCAGCAGCAATGTATTCAGATTCAGCAGTGGAGAGAGATACACAGTTCTGCTTCTTTGAAGACCAACATACAAGTGATCGTCCTAGAAAGTGACATGTGCCTGATGTAGACTTGCGATCGACTTTGTCACCAACATAATCAGCATCCAAAAATCCAACCAGATCAAACTCTGAGCCCTTTGGATACCATAATCCTAGAGTTGGGGTGTGAGCCAAATATCGAAGAATTCACTTCACAGCTAAGTGATGCGACTCCTTTGGTGCCGCTTGAAATCGAGCACACATTCAAACACTAAGCATAATATCTGGCCAAGATGCACATAGATAAAGTAAAGAACCAATCATGGAGCGGTATACCTTTTGATCAAACTCTTTACCATTGTCGTCAGGACCCAGATGATGTTTGGCTGGCATTGGTGTTGTGAAGCCTTTGCAGTCTTGCATACCAAACTTCTTCAGGCAATCTTTGAGATACTTCTCTTGAGATATGAAGATGCCATTGCATTGTTGTCGTATTTGAAGACCGAGGAAGAACTTTAGCTCTCCCATCATAGACATCTAATATTGCTCTTGCATCATATATCCAAACTCTTCACTGTACTTCTGATTGGTGCAGCCGAAGATAATGTCATCCACATATATTTGGCACACAAACAGTTCACCATCATATGTCTTCGTGAAAAGAGTGGGGTCTAGGGAACCAGGTATGAAGCCTTTGCTCTTCAGGAAGTATTTGAGTGTGTCATACCAGGCCCGAGGGGCTTGTTTGAGGCCATACAGTGCCTTGTTGAGCTTGTATACCATGTCAGGATGTTTTGGATCTTCAAAGCCAGGCGGTTGTGCAACATACACTTCTTCTTCAATCTTGCCATTGAGAAAGGCACTCTTCACATCCATTTGATATAGAAGTATGTTATGATGATTTGCATAGGCCAGCAGTATGCGTATGGCTTCAAGTCTAGCCACAGGAGCAAATGTTTCATCAAAGTCAATGCCTTCCACTTGAGTATATCCTTGAGCAACGAGACGGGCTTTGTTTCTAACAACTTGACCATGCTTATCTTGCTTGTTGCGGTATATCCATTTGGTGCCTATTATATTGTGCTTCCGTGGATCAGGACGCTTAACCAGTTCGCATACATTATTCAGCTCAAACTGTTGAAGCTCTTCTTGCATAGCTTGAATCCATTCAGGTTCCATGAAGGCTTCTTCAACTTTCTTGGGTTCTGTTATTGAGACGAATTAAAAGTGCCCACAGAAATTTGCTAGCTGAGTTGCCCTTGAACGAGTGAGTGGACCAGGTGCATTGATGCTATCAATTATTCTTTCAATCTGCACTTCATTGGCAACGCGAGGATGTACAGGGCGAAGACTTTGCTCTTGCCGATCATTGTCGTTGTTAGAAGGAATGTCTTCAGGCTGAGCATTGTCTTCATGTTGATCAGGTGCTGAGATGATAAGTTCTTCTTTAGGATGAGCTTCAGAAGGTATAATTTCTCCAGTTCCCATTAGCTTGATTGATTCACTGGATGGAACTTCATCTAGCACATTTGGCAGTTGCTCTCTTTGTGAACCGTTGGTCTCATCGAACCGCACATCCACTATTTCAACCACTTTGTAATGAAAGAGATTGAAGACTCTATAGGAGTGCGAATCCTTTCCATATCCAAGCATAAAGCCCTCATGTGCTTTTTGTGCAAATTTTGAGGTGTGATGTGGGTCCTTGATCCAGCACCTTGCGCCAAATACTCTGAAGTAACTGACATTTGGCTTCTTTCCAGTAAGGAGCTCAGAAGATGTCTTGTTCAGTAGCTTGTGAAGATAAACACGATTGATTATATGGCATGCAGTATCAATGGCTTCGGGCTAGAATTTTCTTGGGGTCTTGTATTCATCTAGCATCGTTCTGGCCATCTCAATTAGTGTTCTGTTCTTGCGTTCGACGACGCCATTCTGCTGTGGCGTGTACGGGGCTGAGAATTCATGTGTGATGCCCAAGGTATCAAGATATGTATCAAGGCCAGTGTTCTTGAATTCAGTGCCATTGTCACTTCTGATGTGCTTTATCTTGGTGCCATAATTGTTCATAGCTCGATTGGCGAAGCGTCTGAAGACATCCTGCACTTCAGTCTTGTAAAGGATTATGTGCACCCAAGTATATCTAGAATAATCATCAACAATAACGAAGCCATAGAGGCAAGCAGTAGTAGTAAGAGTTGAGTACTGAGTGGGACCGAAAAGATCCATGTGAAGGAGTTCGAAGGGTCGAGTAGTGGTCATGATTGACTTCGAGGGATGTTTGGCCCTTGTCATCTTCCCTGCTTCACATGCACCGCATAAGTGGTCTTTCTTGAACTTGACGCCCTCGATGCCTATGACATGCTTCTTCTTCGCAAGGGTGTGGAGGTTCCTCATGCCAGCATGCCCAAGCCTCCGATGCCAGAGCCAACATTCTGAAGCCTTTGCTAGAAGACATACTGCAAGCTGTGGTCCTGCTGAGAAATCTACCATGTGCAAATCATCTTTTCGATACCCTTCAAACACTAGAGACTTGTCAGATTCCATTAGTACAAGGCAACGATATTTTCCAAATATTACGATCATGTTCAAATCGCAAAGCATTGAGACAGACATTAAGTTGAAGCCAAGGGATTCAACAAGCATGACTTTATCCATGTGTTGATCCCTTGAGATTCCAACTCTACCTAGACCCAATACCTTACTTTTACCAGTGTCAGCAAATGTGATGTGGCTCTTGTCAGATGGACGTAAGGTTGAGTCCATAAGAAGACTTCTTTTGCCAGTCATGTGATTTGTACACCCACTGTCAATAATCCATTCTGAAGACGCTGGTGTCGTACCCTACAGTACAGTTAGGGGGATAGGCTTCACCAAGAGCATTGTGAAGCAAAAACATTTGACGAACCAGTGGGTTATGAAAGCTTAGATCCAGGTTAGGACTAATAGCGAGAGTAGCAAGCGATTCAGGAACGAAGTACATAGTAAGACCATTCGGGCATTTGATCTTGCGCCCTACAAGATGTTTAAGGTCCCCAGCAATAGCGTCAGACGATTTTGGTTGTCTGCTAGAGACCTTTCCCTGCAAAAGAGAGTTAAGCTTTCTTAGCCACCCACATCTTCAAGGGTGGCTTAGAAGCAATAAGTCTAAGTGCAGCATCTGAGAATTTTGGCTTTGAAGCCCTAGCAAACAGTCTTGCAGGCGGACAATAGTACTCATAAGAATAAGCAGAATAGTTCTTGGTCTTATGAACATGGCGGTTTGATGAACCACTCTCATATTCATATGCCTGAGTATGGTTTCCCTGCAAAACATTTGTGTTAGTGTGACTCAGGTGAGTCCTCTGTCTGTATGAAGCCTTTGGACCGTATGAAGCCTTTGGTCTGAGGTTTGTCTTCTTCACGTGAGGTGTCATGATGACATTCACAGGAAGACTCTCCAGACACCTTTTCGGAACCCAGATCTTCTTCATAGGCGGTCCATTCCTGCAGTTAGTACCAATGTACCTGGCAAACACTTCACCATTCTGATTCTTAAACAGTATATAGTTTGCATCAAAGGATTCATCAATGATAATGGGGTTAGCACAAGTGAAGCCAGATAGATTGGATGGATCTGCTGAAGGTTCCGTTGCAGCAACCCACATGGTTTTGGGGTACTGCTCAGGTTTCCAGTAAGAGCCATCTGCATTCATTTTCCTTACGAACCCAACACCCTCTTTCCTAGGGTTTCGGTTCAGAATCTGCTTTTTGAGGACATCACATAGTGTCTGATGCCCTTGAAGACTTTTGCACATCCCTGTTTCAAGCAATGTCTTCAACCTCGCATTCTCATCAGCAATAGCGGTGGTATCCTCAGCAGAGGGGTTAGTTACCACATCAACAGTTGAAGATATTGCAATAGCAGTAGCAGTAGAACATTCAGCAATAGAAGTAGCATTATCACGCTCAATGCATTTAAGACATGGTGGTTCAAATCCTTCCTGAGTGGGACTGATCTGTTTGGCGCGAAGTGACTCATTTTCCATTTGAAGATCTTCATGAACCGCTCTCAATTTCTCAAGATCTTGCTTCCTTTGAAGATAATCATAGGAAAGCTTTTCATGAGTTGTTGAGAGAGTTTCATGACGACTTTCAAGTTCCTGATACTTAACGTGAAGATTTTTATGTCTTCAATTAAGGATTCCGATTGAGTCATTTCAGCACCTAACAGATCATCGCTTCTATCTAACAGTTTTTGAATATGTTCCATAGCTTTCTGTTGTTCAGTTGCAATTTTAGCAAGTGTTTTGTAGCTAGGTTTTGAACCACAATCAGAGTCATCGTCACTAGATGTTTGATAGTGAGTAGTGCGTGTGTTTACCTTGGCACCGCGTGCCATGAAGCAGTAGGTAGAAGCGGAGTAGTCCTTGTCATTTGCATCGGTGTCGGTGATGAAGTCATTGTCTTCAGTGTTGAAGATGGACTTGGCAACGTATGCTGTAGCCAGACTTGCGACACCTGAGTCGGATTCCTCCTCAGACTCCACCTCTGCCTCCTCAGAAGCAGACTCCTCCTCTGAATCCATTTCCTTGCCAACAAACGTACGTGCCTCGCCAGATGAGCTCTTCTTGTGTGATGAAGACTTTGAGGAAGACTTGGAAGAAGACTTTGAGTATTTCTTCTTCTTCTTCTTGTCGTCAGAGTCATATTCCTTGCTCTTCTTCTTCTTCTTGTTCTCATTGTCCCACTGTGGACACTCAGAGATGAAGTGGCCAAGTTTCTTGCACTTGTGACATGTTTTCTTCTTGTAGTCATGAGCAGGAGCTTCATCATTCCTTGAACTTGATCGGGAAGACTTTCTGAAGCCTTTCTTCTTGGTGAATTTTTGGAACTTCTTGACAAGCATAGCAAGTTCCCTTCCAATGTCTTCAGGATCATAAGAACTGCTGTCAGATTCTTCTTCAGATGAGGAGACAGCTTTTGCCTTCAAGGCACGAGTTCGCCCATAGTTTGGACCGTAGATATCTCTTTTCTCTGAAAGCTGAAACTCATGTGTGTTGAGCCTCCCAAGTATGTCAGATGGATCGAGTGTCTTGAAATCAGGACATTCTTGAATCATCAGGGCCAGGATGTCAAACGAACTATCAAGTGATCTCAGCAGCGTCTTGACGACTTTGTGTTTGGTAATCTCAGTGGCGCCGAGGGCTTGAAGCTCATTTGTGATGTTAGTGAGTCGGTCAAATGTGTGTTGGACATTCTCATTGTCATTTCGCTTGAAGCGGTTGAAGAGGTTGCGAAGGACACTGATTCTCTGATCTCTCTGGGTTGAGATGCCTTCATTGACCTTGGAGAGCCAGTCCCAGACCAGCTTGGATGTCTTCAAAGCACTCACACGGCCATACTGTCCTTTGGTCAGATGACCACAGATGAAATTCTTGGCAGTAGAGTCCAGTTGAACGAATTTCTTGACATCAGCAGCAGTGACACCTTCTCCAGCCTTGGGAACACCGTTCTCGACGAGATACCATAGGTCGACGTCAATGGCTTCAAGATGCATGCGCATCTTATCTTCTAGTAGGGATATTCAGTTCCATCAAAGACGGGGCACGCAGCGGAGACTTTAATTATCCCTGCAGTCGACATAGCTAAAACTCCAGGTGGTTAAACCGAATCACACAGAACAAGGGAGCACCTTGCTCTGATACCAATTGAAAGTGCGTTATATCGACTAGAGGGGGGTGAATAGGCGATTTTTATGAAAGTCTTCAAAACGTGGAAGTTTTGAAGACAAACGATAAAATTAAACCTATTACCATGCAGCGGAAGGTAGACTACTCTAGGCAAACCATAGTCAAGTATTCAATGAAGTGAAAGCGCAAAGACTAATAGCAGCTAGTAAGTAAGGATCAGGTAGGAAGATATTGTGAAGCCAACCAGAACATGCAGTCACTCAGTGAAGACAAATGATAGTGCAAACATACAATGACTTCACAAGGAGTAACAGTAAGTAAAGGGAAGTGCAGATGAAACCAGTGACTCGTTGAAGACAATGATTTGTTGGACCAGTTCCAGTTGCTGTGACAACTATACGTCTGGTTGGAGCGGCTAGGTATTTAAACCTTAGGACACACAGTCTCAGACACCCAGTCCTGAACACGCAGCTCAGGACACCCAGTCCTCACCGTATTCTCCTTGAGCTAAGGTCACACAGACCTCGCCCAATCACTCTGGTAAGTCTTCAAGGTAGACTCCCAAACCTTCACAGGCTTCGTTCACCGGCAATCCACAATGTCTCTTGGATGCTTAGAACGCGACGCCTAACCGGCTGGAGGATGCACAGTCCTCAAGTGTAATAAGTCTTCAGATCACACAGACAAGAAGACTTAAGTGATGCCCAATTCTCTCTGGCTCTGGTGGTTAGGGCTTTATCCTCGCAAGGAATTCTCTCTCAAAGGCTTCGAGGTGGTTGCTCTCAAACGACAAAAGCCGTACTCTCAATCTGAGCAGCCAACCGTTTATGGTTGTAGGGGGTGGGCTATTTATAGCCACTTGGTGACCCGACTTGATTTGTCCGAAATGACCCTGGGTCACTAAGGAACTGACACGTGTTCCAACGGTCAGATTTCAAACTCACACGACAACTTTACTTGGGCTACAAGCAAAGATGACTTGTCCGACTCTGGACAAGATTCACTCTCATAGTCTTCACTCGAAGACATAGGTTTTTGGTTTAGGCATCACTTCAGTCATTTTGACTGGTTCTCTTGAAACCCACTTAACAGTACGGTGGTTCCTATGACTCAACACAAAAGAAAAAGAACTACGAAAGATCTAAGTCTTCGAGCTCCATAGGCTTCATATAGTGTCTTCTCTTGTCATAGTCTTCAATGTGAATATCTTCATATACCACCTTTGACTTCAATGTCTTCATACATTTTTAGGGGTCATCTCTGGTAGTAAAACCAAATCAATGAGGGACTTCTACCTGTGTTATCCTGCAATTCTCACAAACACATTAGTCCCTCAACTAGGTTTGTCGTCAATACTCCAAAAGCAACTAGGGGTGGCACTAGATGCACTTACACCGTCAAGTCAACGGATGCGCAACACTCCGTGGAGGCGCATTTCCCGGAGGTCTTGCTGGATATCTTACCGGGTTTCTGGCTTTTCTTTTCCTTGGCGGGAGTCACGGTCTTGATGGAATCTTCTGCCACCGCTTCTGTAGAGCTTGTCTACACATATAACCGCATCTTTCTTGCCGGAGTTGATGGTGATGACACCCATGGGCCCTGGCATCTTTAGGGTATTGTAGGCATAGTGGGATGCTGCCAAGAATTTGGCCAAGGCCGGGCGACCAAGAGTTCAATTGAAACGACAAGGGGATCTTGACAACATCGAACATGATCTTCTCGGTCCTGTAATTCAGCTCCCCGCCAAACGTCACCGGTAGCGTGATCTTCCCTTTCGGTCGACTCCTTCCCGGGGTGATTCCCAAAAATGTCCTCGTCTTTTTGAGCCCTTCCTCAGGAATTTACAACCTCTCGATCACCTTAGGAGAGATCAAGTTCAAGCCAGCCCCACCATCAACTAGTATTTTTGTGGCTTTGAGGTTGCATATTATCGGTGAGACCAACAACGGCAAACCCCCGATCGCTGATGTGCAGTCAGGGTAGTCCTCAGCATAAAAAATAATAGGCATGTGAGACCACTTGAGGGGCCTTTGAGCTACCGCTGTTGGTTCCGCCGCATTGACCTCACGCGCCCACTGCCTGAGCTGGCGGTGAGAGGAGTGCAAAGACGCACCCCCGTCAATGCACATTGCTTCAGTTGCCTTCTAGAACTCAGGTTCAATCGACTCATCATCATCCTCATCCTCACTCTCTTTGTCTTCTTCTTTCTTCTCTCTGCCCATGGCGGGCTTCTCTTTCTTCTGGTTATCATTGCCGCGGCGTCCACCTCGACCGCCGTGACCCTTCTTACTAGATCCACTCATGCCATCCTAGACCTTCTCCTTGTCCCGCTTCTCATACTCAGTATTCTATGTCTCAACTAGTTGTTCAACTTGGCAGCACTCCTGGAGGTTGCGCCCCTTGGTACAGTGAATCTTGCAGTGCAACCCGCCAGATTTGCCGGTCTTCTCTCCTGCAGTGGCAACCTGACAATCAGTGCAAGCAGCTTCTTCCTCGCTAGTGCCTTCCGCCTTGGTTTTCTTGGCAGGGCCGGAGTCGCCGGATCCTTCTACAACCATAACTGTTTTGCCGTTGCGCTTTCTGTTGCGCCTTCGACCTTTCTTCCCCAGGACGATGGCGTCGCCATCGTCGTCTGAGCCAACTTCAATGCCAGCATCCTCCCCGGGAGGCCTTCTCCCTTCTTCAGCCCGTGCACATTTTTCTGCCAACATATAAAGCTCATTGATGGTCTTTGGCAATCGTACGTGCATTTTCTCCTTGATCTTATGATTGCGAACGTTTGTGTGGAACACCACAATCACAGCTGTAGGATGCACATCCGGGATGCTGCAGTGTACATGGCTGAACCTCTGGATATATCTATGCAGATCTTCCCCTTAATTCTGTGGGATCACTTGCAAGTTATTAGGCAACCCGGGGCCCTTCTGGCCTCCGGTGAAAGCGCCAACAAATTCGTCGCAAAGATGTGCCCACACGGAAATGGAGTTCTCCACCAAGTTCATCAGCCAGGCTCGCACATTGGGTTTGTGCACCAATGGGAAGTAGTTGGCTAAAATCTTTTCATCCCTTCCCTTGGCAGCTTGCACAACGATTGTGTAAATGCCCAAGAACTCTGCTGGGTTTATCTTGCCGTCGTACTTTTCCGGTACTTCGGGTTGAATGCATGGACGGACGACCAACAGACATGCCGCAGCTTGCGTGTGAAGGCAGGGCACCCGACCTCGTGAGGCAGGTACCCGCCAAGAATGGACGTCGGCTCGTCGATGGTTGGGCCGTTGTGCTCATCTAATTGACGGCGCACCTCCCGGCGTCGTTGAATGGTGGTGCAAGCATTTTCTACCCGCCTCTCCAGCAGCATGATGACCCACAAGTATAGGGGATCTATCGTAGTCCTTTCGATAAGTAAGAGTGTCGAACCCAACAAGGAGCAGAGGGAAATGATAAGTGGTTTCCAGCAAGGTATTTTCTGCAAGTACTGAAATAAGTGGTAACGGATAGTTTTGTGATAGGATAATTTGTAACGAGCAATAAGTAACAAAAGTAAATAAAGTGCAGCAAGGTGGCCCAATCCTTTTGTAGCAAAGGACAAGCCTGGACAAACTCTTATATGATGTAAAGCGCTCCCGAGGACACATGGGAATATCGTCAAGCTTGTTTTCATCACGTTCATATGATTCGTGTTCGATACTTTGATAATTTGGTATGGGGTGGACCGGTGCTTGGGTGCTGCCCTTACTTGGAAAAGCATCCCACTTATGATTAACCTCTATTGCAAGCATCCGCAAATACAGCAAAACTATTAAGGTAAACCTAACCATAGCATGAAACATATGGATCCAAATCAGCCCCTTATGAAGCAACATATAAACTAGGGTTGAAGCTTCTGTCACTCTAGCAACCCACCATCTACTTATTACTCCCCAATGCCTTCCTCTAGGCCCAAATAATGGTGAAGTGTCATGTAGTCGACGTTCACATAACACCACTAGAGGAGAGACAACATACATCTCATCAAAATATCAAACGAATACCAAATTCACATGACTACTAATAGCAAGACTTCTCCCATGTCCTCATGAACAAAAGTAACTACTTACAAAGCATAAACATGTTCATATTTAGAGGGGTATTAATATTCATATATGATCTGAACATATGATCTTCCACCAATTAAACCAACTAGCATCAACTACAAGGAGTAATTAACACTACTAGCAACCTACTAGCCCCAATGCCGGACCTGGAGACAAGAATTGGATACAAGAGATGAACTAGGGTTTTGAGATGAGATGGTGCTAATGAAGATGTTGATGGAGATTGCCCTCTCCTGATGAGAGGAGCGTTGCTGATGATGATGGCGATGATTTCCCCCTCTGGGAGGGAAGTTTCTCCGGCAGATCAGCTCCGCCAGAGCCCTAGATTGGTTCCGCCAAGGTTCCGCCTCGTGGCGGTGGTGTTTCGTCCGAGAAGATGGCTTCTTAATTTTTTCCCATCGAAAGACTTCATATAGGAGAAGATGGCCACCGGAGGGCCACCAGGGGGCCCACGAGGTAGGGGGCACACCCAGGGGGTAGGGCGCGCCCCCACCCTCGTGGATGTGTGTGGCCCCCCGGTGAGGTTCTTGTGCTCAGTATTTTTCATATATTTGGAAAACATCATCCGTGAAGTTTCAGGACTTTTGGAGCTGTGCAGAATAGGTCTCTAATATTTTCTCCTTTTCCAGCCCAGAATCCCAGCTACCGGCATTCTCCCTCTTTATGTAAACCTTGTAAAATAAGAGAGAATAGGCATAAGTATTGTGACATAATGTGTAATAACAGCCCAGAATGCAATAAATATTGATATAAAAGCATGAAGCAAAATGGATGTATCAACTCCCCCAAGCTTAGACCTCGCTTGTCCTCAAGCAAAAAGCCGAAATCGAAAAATATGTCCACATGTTTAGAGATAGAGGTGTCGATAAAAATAAAATACGGACATGAGGGCATCATGATCATTCTTATAACATCAACTTATAATTATTGTCATATAATGTCTTATGCTAGAGTAATAATTCAATCGCAATATCAAGTATGAATCGTAAACTTCATTGAAAACTAACAAACTACAATCTCAGTCATTGAAGCAGTTGCAATTTATTATAACATAGGAAAGAGTCAATGTATAAGAGCTCTTCAGCAAGTACACATACTCAACTATCATATAATCTTTCACAATTGCTGACACTCACACAATACTTATGGGTATGGAGTTTTAATCGGACACAAAGAAAGATAGGGGCTTACAGCTTTGCCTCCCAACGTTTTACCTCAAGGGTAATGTCAACAATAATAGTTCATGAAAACTCACATCCAATTAGCCATATATACCAGGATCTTTCCAACATACTGTGCTTGCCGAAGGATAAAATGTAAAAAGGAAGGGTGAAGATCACCATGACTCTTATGCAATGTAGGAGATAAAAGTAAAAGATAGGCCTTCGCAGAGGGAAGCAGAGGTTGTCATGCGCTTTTATGGTTGGATGCACGAAATCCTAATGCGAAAGAACGTCACTTTATATTGCCACTTGTGATATGGACCTTTATTATGCAGTCTGTCGCTTTTATTACTTCCATATCACACAATCGTATAAAGCTTATTTCGTCCACACCAATCAATCATACATATTTAGAGAGCAATTTTTATTGCTTGCACCAATGACAACTTACTTGATGGATCTTACTCAATCCATAGGTAGATATGGTGGACTCTCATGGCAAAACTGGTTTAAGGGTATTTAGAAGCACAAGTAGTATCTCTACTTGGTGCAATGAATTTGGCTAGCATGAGGGGGAAAGGCAAGCTCATCATGTTGGAAGATCTAAGACAATATAATTCATCTCAGATGTAAGGAAACATAACCCATTACGTTGTCTTCCTTGTCCAATGTCAACTCTTTAGCATGTCATATTTTAATGAGTGCTCACAATCATAAAAGATGTCCAAGATAGTATATTTATATGTGAAGACCTCTCTTTCTTTATTACTTCCTATTAATTGCAACGATGACCAAAACTGTGTTTGGCAACCCTCAATAACTTTTATTCAACATACTCTTTCTATGTGAGCTCATTACTCTCCATAAGACTCACATGATCTCTTTGTTTCTTTTTGTTTCTTTTTGTTTCTTTCTCTTTTCTTTTATTCAATTAGGATCATGGCAAAGTAATTAAGCCCTTGACTCAACACTAATCTTTATTATATAGCTCACGGACTCGATTACATAGAAGGATAATAAAGCAAAGCTCACAACTAGATCATACTAAGAACTTTTATTCTACTAGATCAAGATATTACCAAAAGGATCGAACTAAGAAAAACGGTAAAGATAAAAGTGATGGTGATACGATACCGGGGCACTCCCCCAAGCTTGGCAATTGCCAAGTGGAGTGCCCATACCAGAAACTCAATTCTTCTTTGTTGGTGGAGACGGTGGTGATTTTGTTGATGGCGTAGGCTTGTCGTCCTTCTTCCAAGTCATAGGCTCACCATCATAGAAAGATGGATGAGTCTCCGTGATCCTCAAATCTTCAGCCAAACTCATCCTTTTGAATCTATACTCATACTCACAATTTTGGTTTTGCAGGTCATAGATTTGAGCTTGAAGGTGCTCAATTTTCTCTTGAAGCTTGAAGATGGTCTCCTCGATGTTGTCGCCATCCAGCTTGTGTTTGTTGGTGAATTCTGCGATCATCATGTGGTTGGAGTTGAGTCCATGCTCCACCATCCCTTGACACTTGAAAACTTGTTGCTCCATTGCTTCGAGCCTCATTTCCACGCTTCCAGTCCCCTTCGATCCCTCGGCATCAGGATGTGCAGCAACCCATCACGCATCTCAATGGTTTGAGGGTGTCGCTGCACCTCTGCAAGGTAAGGGTTGATGACCTTCTCAAAGAACTTGTCCTTGGGAGCACTTGGAGGCGCCATGATAATCTAGATCTGTCAGAAAAACAGCTCAAAACAAAGACATGAGATTTTGCGTGATATAGGAGTCAAAACCCCCGAGAGATTATATAATAAATTTTCACCGACCATAATACGTGTTGTGTACGAAAACGGAGTCCGGGGAGCACACGAGGTGCCCACGAGGTAGGGGGGCGCACCCTCCACTCTCGTGGAGCCCTTGTGTCCTTCCCGGACTGCTGCTTATTTTTTTATTTTTCTAAATATTCCAAAACAGAGAAATATTGCCTTAAAAACTGTTTTGGAGTCGGTTTACTTATCGTACCACATACCTATTCCTTTTCGGAGTCTGAAACATTCCGGAAAGTGTCCCTTATGTATTCCTCTGGGGTTACGGTTTCAATAATATTGGTTTCGACATTTATGGGATTACTTGAGATATAATGTTTAATTCTTTGACCGTTTACCACCTTCGGATTTGTGCCTTCGAAGTTGTTGATTTTTATGGCACCGGAATGGTAGACCTTCCTGATAACGTAAGGACCTTCCCATTTATAGAGAAGTTTTCCTGCAAAAAATTTTAAACGAGAGTTGTATAGCAATACATAATCACCTACATTAAACTCACGCTTTTGTATCCTTTTATCATGCCATCTTTTAACTTTTTCTTTAAACAACTTGGCATTTTCGTAGGCTTGAGTTCCCCATTCATCAAGTGAGCTAATATCAAATAACCTCTTCTCACCGGCAAGTTTAAAATCATAATTAAGTTCTTTAATGGCCCAATATGCCTTGTGTTCTAGTTCGAGAGGTAAGTGACATTTTTCATAGACCATTTTATACGGAGACATACCCATAGGATTTTTATATGCAGTTCTATAGGCCCATAATGCATCATCAAGTTTCTTGGACCAATTCTTTCTAGACCTATTGACAGTCTTTTGCAAAATTAATTTGAGTTCTCTATTACTCAATTCTACTTGACCACTAGACTGAGGGTGATAAGGAGATGCAATTCTATGATTAACATCATATTTAGCAAGCATTTTACGGAAATCACCATGAATAAAATGTGAACCACCATCAGTCGTTAAATATCTAGGGACTCCAAATCTTGGAAAAATAACTTCCTTAAGCATTTTAATAGAAGTGTTATGATCAACAATACTAGTTGGAATAGCTTCAACCCACTTAGTAACGTAATCAACAACAACTAAACTATGTGTATATCCATTAGAGGAAGGAAAGGGTCCCATATAGTCAAAGCCCCAGACATCAAATGGTTAGTTCATAGGCATTTCTTGACGTCTACTCATATTACCAATTCCTTGACATTCATCACAAGATAAGACAAACTTATGGGCATCCTTGAAGAGAGTAGGCCAATAAAAACCAGATTGCAGTACCTTATGTGTAGTTCTATCTCCAGCATGGTGTCCTCCATAAGCTTCAGAGTGACACTTGCGTAGGATCTGTTCATGTTCATGCTCAGGTGCACAACGTATAATAACACCATCTACTCCTTGTTTGTAAAGATGTGGGGTATCCCAAAAGTAATGTCTCAAATCATAGAAGAACTTTTTCTTTTGCTGGTATGTGAAACTAGGTGGTATAAACTTAGCAACAATGTAATTAGCATAATCAGCATACCATGGAGCAGTATGAGAAGCATTTATGACATTTAATTGCTCATCAGGAAAGCTATCATCAATAGGTAGTGGGTCATCAAGCAGATTTTCTAACCTAGACAAGTTGTCTGCAACGGGGTTCTCAGCACCTTTTCTATCAACAATATGCAAATCAAATTCTTGTAGCAAGAGAACCCATCTAATAAGTCTAGGTTTAGCATCTTTCTTTTCCATAAGATATTTAATATCAGCATGATCAGTGTGAATAGTTACTTTAGAATCAACAATATAAGGTCTAAACTTATCGCAAGCAAATACAACTGCTATGAATTCTTTTTCAGTAGTAGCATAGTTTCTTTGAGCATTGTCTAGAGTTTTACTAGCATATTGAATAACATTTAGTTTCTTATCAACTCTTTGTCCTAGAACAGCACCTACAGCATAATCACTGGCATCACACATAATTTCAAAGGGTAAATTCCAATTAGGTGGCTGAACAATAGGTGCAGAGATCAATGCTTTCTTAAGTATTTCAAATGCTTCTACACAATCATCATCAAAAACAAATGGTATATCTTTTTGTAATAAATTAGTCAGGGGCCGAGAGATTTTTGAGAAGTCCTTAATGAACGTCCTATAAAAACCGGCATGACCAAGGAAACTTCTTATACCTTTGATGTCCTTGGGACATGGCATCTTTTCAATAGCATCAATTTTGGCTTTATCAACTTCAATACCTCTTTCAAAAACTTTATGCCCCAAGACAATACCTTCATTAACCATAAAGTGGCACTTTTCCCAATTCAAGAAAAGATTAGTTTCTTCACATCTCTGCAAAACTCAATCAAGGTTGCTCAATCAATCATCAAAAGAAGATCTATAGACGGACAAGTCGTCCATGAAAACCTCACAAATCTTTTCACAAAAGTCAGAGAATATAGCCA
Organism: Triticum aestivum; assembly: GCF_018294505.1. Lineage (NCBI taxonomy): Eukaryota > Viridiplantae > Streptophyta > Magnoliopsida > Poales > Poaceae > Triticum > Triticum aestivum. The sequence goes on from NC_057809.1 coordinate 238,761,335, forward strand.
TCATGCATCTTTGAAAGGTAGCAGGTGCATTACATAAACCAAAAGGCATACGTCTATAAGAAAAAGTACCAAAAGGGCATGTAAAAGTAGTCTTTGATTGATCTTTGGCTAACACAGGTATTTGAGAGAAACCAGAATAACCATCTAGAAAGCAAAAATGTGTATGTTTAGATAATCTTTCTAGCATTTGATCGATAAAAGGTAAGGGGTAATGATCCTTTTTAGTGGCCTTATTTAATTTGCGGAAATCAATTACCATCCTATAACCTGTAATAATTCTTTGAGGAACCAATTCATATTTATCATTAGGAACAACAGTAATACCTCCCTTCTTAGGGACATAATGCACAGGGCTTACCCACTGACTATCAGCAATGGGATAAATTATACCTGCCTTAAGGAGGTTTAGTATTTCCTTTCTTACCACTTCTTTCATTTTAGGATTCAGCCGACGTTGATGATCACAAACTGGTTTAGCATCTTCTTCCAAATTAATTTTATGTTGACATAGAGTGGGACTAATGCCCTTAAGATCATCAACAGTATACCCAATAACATAATGGTGCTTCTTCAGAGTTTTCAATAATCTCTCTTCTTCATGCTCTGAAAGGTTAGCACTAACAATAACAGGATATATCTTTTTCTCATCAAGATAAGCATATTTAAGAGTATCAGGTAACGGTTTATGCTCAAACACGGGATCACCCTTGGGTGAAGGAGGATCCCCTAGGATTTCAACGTGTAATTTTTTTCCAGAATAGGTTCCTGTTTAAAGAATACTTCATCTATTTCCCTTCTTTCATTCATAAACATATCATTTTCATGGTCTAGCAAATAATGTTCTAAAGGATCACTAGGAGGTACGCCAATAGAAGCAATACCAATAATTTCATCCTTACTAGGTAATTCTTCTTCACGGTGTTGTCTACCAAATTTAGAAAAATTAAATTCATGAGTCATATCATCTAAACTGACAGTAACAACATCTCTTTTGCAACCTATGGTGGCGTTAACAGTGTTTAAGAAGGGTCTACCAAATATAATGGGACAAAAGCTATCTTGTGGGGAACCAAGAACAAGAAAATCAGTTGGATATTTAGTTTTCCCACACAAGACTTCAACATCTCTAACAATTCCCATTGGTGAAATAGTATCTCTATTGGCAAGTTTAATTGTGACATCAATATCTTCCATCTGAGCAGGTGCAATATCATGCATAACTTATTTGTATAAGGAATAAGGCATTGCACTAACACTAGCACCCATATCACATAAGCCATGATAACAATGATCTCCTATTTTAACAGAAATAACAGGCATGCCTACCACAGTCTAGGTTTATCTTTATCACGGGGTTTAGAAATTCTAGCAGTTTCATTATAGAAATAGATAACGTGCCCATCAATATTATCAGACAAGAGATCTTTAACAATAGCAATATTAGGTTCAACTTTAACTTGCTCAGGAGGTGTATATGTTTTAATATTGCTTTTATGAACCACAGTTGAAGCTTTAGCATGATCCTTTATCCTAACAGGGAAAGGAGGTTTCTCAACATAAGAAGTAGGAACAATAGGATCATTATAAGTAATAGTATTTTCTTCAACTTTAATAGGTGCAGCTACTTTTACTTCTATTAGAGGATGATATTTAAACCACTTCTCCTCGGAGAGATCAACATAAGCAGCAAAAGATTCACAGAAAGAAGCTACTATCTTAGAGTCAAATCCATATTTAGTGCTAAATTTACGAAAAATATCGGTACCCATAAAATATTTAACACAATCAAAACTAGGTGTCATACCTGACTCCTTACCATTGTCGAGGTCCCAATCTTTAGAGTTGCGTTTAATTATTTCCAATAAATTCCATTTGAATTCAATAGTCTTCATCATAAAAGAGCCAGCACAAGAAGTATCAAGCATGGTGCATTTGTTTTTTTTTGACTGTGAACTGTGGGGCAAAACCCCCACAGCAGATCAAAACTTTATTGAAAAAATAACAGATACAGCAAGTTGATTACAAGTAGTAACCAGGTAACAAGGAAGAAGAAAAAAGAAAGCCCTACAAAACTAGCTTAGGGTGGGAGGTAAGAGATCCATTTGAGCAGGTCATCCTTGTAAGTAGCTCTGATCCTGTGCTGCATGAGGCTAATATCCTGCCTAAAAGCAAACCTCCATTTATTGAAACTGGCCCTCTCATTTCTGAACACTTTGGCATTTCTGATGATCCAAATATTCCAGCAAGCAATGAATACGACTTTAGAAAATAAAGGCCTATCAAAACTTCTCCTTGCCTGTGTAACCAGCTCAATCATGGAGGTGCCAGCAGACCAATCGATCTGTAGATAATTCCAGACTCTAACACTGAAATTGCAATTGAAGAACAAGTGATCTCTGGTTTCCCTAGCCTGCAAAGGGCATAGCCTACAGTGGACTCCATCCTCCATGTGTCAGTGCCTTCTTTCAACCATATCCTTGGTGTTTAGCCTGTCCATAATAAGCATCCAAGCAAAGACCTTGATCCTGAGAGTACAGGAGGATTTCCATATCCAACAGAGCAAAGGATTGAAGGACTCAAACTGAAAGGAGTGTGAGTAAAACATCTTGGGCTTGTAAAACTTGGAAGAGCCCTGCCAGAACCAACAGTCTTTCGAGCTGGGGTCTCTTTTGTGTGAGTTCATTAACTCCTTTATCAGATTCAACTCATCAAAGGCTTGAGCCGATAAGGGAAGGTGAAAAAATTGGTGCATATCCTGGGTGGTGAAAATTTCCTTAATTGAGACCCAGGGGTCCTTGGCAAAAGAGAAAAGCCTTGGGAATCTTGCCTGTAAACTAGATGGTTCAGAGTCAAGGTTCCAGTTATCAGACCAGAAGAGAGCAGTGTCCCCTTCATTGATCTGCACCCAGGAGCAGTCCCTAAAATGCTTCATGACTTTGCAAATATCTCTCCACCAGAAGGAGCCACAATCATTTGTTCCCTGGGGCATTCTCTCAAAATAATATGAGTCCCAAACTAGGGATACCCAAGGAATTTGTCGTTTGTTCAAGAAATTACTGGCATGCTTGAGAAGGAGAGCCACATTCTGAACCCCCAGATTAAGAATACCAAGACCTCCTTTGTTTTTTGGCCTACATATGAGTTCCCAAGCCGCCAGAGATGGGGCAGGTTCATCTCTATGCTTTCTCCACAAGCACTGTCTTTGAATTCTTTCCAATTGCTTGAGAATACCAGCTGGGAGAGCAAGACTACCCATAAAGAAAATTGGTAAAGAGGACAGAGCAGAGTTTAGGAACTATAGCCTTTCTCCTTGGTTAAGGAAAGAAGAACTGGCAGTCATTCTTCTCTCCATACAGTCAACCAGTGGCATGAAGTCTACCATTTTGGGTCTTGTGGTCCCCAAGGTAATCCCAGATAAGTAAATGGCATTGTACCAATTTTGCAACCAAAAGCAGTTGCCAAATCCTTCATTACTGCAGAGTCAACATTGATTGGAATAATGAAGGACTTTTGATAGTTGACATCCAGACCAGTGGACTGAGAGAACACCTGTAGCATATCCTTCAGAGCCAGGAGTTGAACCCTGTCTACAGGGAGGATGATCAAAGTATCATCAACATACTGGATCACAGGGTAGTCTGTATCACGGCAGGGTATAGGTAAATGCAGAATTCCCTTCCTGTACATATCATTAATCACTATTTGTAGCAGGTCAGCAGCTATGACAAATAGCAGTGGAGATACAGGGTCACCCTGTCTAACTCCTTTCTTACAAACAAACTTCCTCCTAGGGACTCCATTGAGCAGAATAGAAGAAGTACCAGTGGTAAGAAGCTGTTTCATCCAAAGAATCCACTTATCATTAAAGCCCTTATATCTGAGAATTTGAAAGATAGCTTCATGCTCAATAGAGTCAAAGGCCTTTTCAAAATCCAATTTGAGGATTACTATTGGCCTCTTTGACTGGTGGCATTGATGAAAGTATTCAAAAGTCCAGCCCAGACAGTCATGTATTGTTCTGGTCTTAATGAAACCATATTGGTTCTTATGGATGCACTGCATAATCATTGCTTTTAGTCTATTTGCAGCCATTTTGGACAAAAATTTAAGCCCCATACTAGTGAGAGAGATAGGTCTGTAGTCTCCCACTTCCTCAGGAGAAAGTTTTTTGGGCACAAGAGTAATAAAAGAACTATTGATGTTATCTAAGACAACCTCTCCTCATGAAAATCCTGGGCTAGCTCATAGAATTCCCCAGAAATAAGGTGCCAGCATTTCTTAGAAAACAAGCCATTAAATCCATCAGGACCAGGTGCTTTATCCACAGGCATATGCTTGACCACATTGTCCATTTCCTCCTTTTCAAAAGGCCTAGTGAGCACCTCAAGGCCAGACACTAGTGAGATAAGTGAAGACAAATCAAAACCCATCACAATCCCTCTAGAGGTGCCCATTCTATTCTTAAAACAACTCCAGATAATTATAGCCATTTGGGAGTGATCAGAGACTACAGTTCCATCAGGTAGTCTTAAACTAGCTATAGAGTTCCTCCTATGCCTCTCAGTGGCCATAGCATGGAAAAATTTAGTGTTTTCTCCCCCCACCTTAAAGTAATGGATAGAGCATCACTTCTTCCAATACAGAAACTGTAAGTGCAGAAGCTTTTCCAAATGGGTTTTGACAATTCTTCTAAAGTTGTTCTCCTAAATAACAAGAGGCCTCCACTCCTCTAATTCATCCAGAAGGAAAATGACATGATTGCATTTGCTAATCAATAGCCTCAATTTGGAAATATTCATTTGCCATTTCTTAAGACACATTCTCAAACATTTAAATTTGTCTGCAATTTTAGCAGTTATGTGTGTTTTCCGAGAGGGCTGCTTCCAAGAAGATTCAACACAGTTCATGAAACCCTCCAGTTCAAGCCAATAGTTTTCAAACCTAAAGATGTTTGATTTTGGAATGGAAGTCTGGATGGACACTAGGCAAGGAACATGATCTGATGCAGTCCGAGCCAGGGGCAGAACTTCAGTCATGGGGTAATCAGAAATCCAATCTGTAGAAGTAAAAAACCAGTCTAGCTGCTCAAGAAGTGGGGTATCCTGCATATTGGACCATGTGTAGGATCTGCCTTTGATTGGAAGCTCAAGGAGGCCCGTTGACCAATAATCTCATTAAAAATGAACATGTCATTTATGTCCCCACCAGGTAAATTTCTTTTATCCACAGAACGGAGGAAATTAAAATCGCCAAGTAGTAACCAGTGCTCATTGATAGGTATAGCCAGGTTGTATAACCAATTAACAAAGTTGTCCCTGGCTACACCCTGACAAGGGCCATAAACAGCCACAAGAGTCCAAGTTTCATTATTTTGCCTTGAAGTAAACTGAACAACCTGAAAGCACAAGTGCTCCCTAATTGGTTTTGATAATTGATGACAACATATCTCTTGTTGGACTAACACTTCTATCTAGCATGTTTCAGATAAGTTCAACAATGGCATGGCATGGATGTGAAAGTGGAACCCTCAAAATGCTAAGGACAAAGGATTGGCTCAAGCTCAAAAACTCAAGACTCTTCATTTTATATTTTAGTGATCCAAGATCACATTGAGTCCATAGGAAAAGCCAATACTATCAAGGAGGGATGAGGTGTTGCTTAATGAGCCTCTTGCTTCATGTGCTTAATGATATGCTCCAAAATCCTCAACTACTTTCCCACATCCACATATGACCTAAACTCTAAGCCAAACTCGGTCCTACCGATTTTTCCTATCCGGCGCCACCGAGTTTCACTTGTCATAAGCCACTGCCAAACCCTAGCAATTCGGTTCTACCGATAAGGATGTCGGTCCCACCGAGATGGGGTTGCAAACTCTCTATTACCCATTGCACTATTCTCGGTCCCACCGAGTTTGTGTAATCGGTCCCATCGAGATTGCAATGTAAACTCAGTGCTTCCCCTTTGTAACTTTTCGGTCTCACCGAGTTCGACTCGATCTCACCGAAAGAGCAAATCGGTCCCACCGAGTTTGCCTGACCAACTCTCTGGTTAGCTAATTACCAAACTCGGTCTCACCGAGTTTGTGTAATCGGTCTCACCGAGATTACATTATGCCCAAACCCTAACTGAATTGGTCACTAGGTTTACCATGTCAGTCCCATCGAAATTCCTAATGGTCACTAGGTTTACCATTTCGGTCCGACCGAGTTTTCTGCTTCGGTCCCACCGAGATTGGTAAATTGTGTGTAACAGTTGGATTTTGAGTGGAGGCTATATATACCCCTCCACCTTCTTCTCATTCGATGAGAGAGCCATCAGAACACACACACCATTCCTACTCATATGTTCTGAGAGAAAACCACCTACTCATGTGTTGAGACCAAGACATTCCATTCCTACCATATGAATCTTGATCTCTAGCCTTCCCAAGTTGCTTTCCACTCAAATCTTCTTTCCACCAAATCCAAATCCTATGAGAGAGAGTTGAGTGTTGGGGAGACTATCATTTGAAGCACAAGAGCAAGGAGTTGATTACCTACACACCATTTGTTACTTCTTGGAGAGTGGTGTCTCCTAGATTGGCTAGGTGTCACTTGGGAGCCTCCGACAAGATTGTGGAGTTGAACCAAGGAGTTTGTAAGGGCAAGGAGATCGCCTACTTCGTGAAGATCTACCGCTAGTGAGGCAAGTCCTTCGTGGGGGATGGCCATGGTGGGATAGACAAGGTTGCTTCTTCGTGGACCCTTTGTGGGTGGTTGCTTCTTCGTGGACCCTTCGTGGGTGGAGCCCTTCGTGGACTCGCGCAACCATTGCCCTTGGGTGGAGCCCTGTGTGGACTCGCACAACCGTTACCCTTCGTGGGTTGAAGTCTCCATCAACGTGGATGTAGGATAGCACCACCTATCCGAACCACGGGAAAAACATCCGTGTCTCCAATTGCGTTTGAAATCTCCAAACCCTTCCCTTTACATTCTTGCAAGTTGCATGCTTTACATTCCGCTGCTCATATACTCTTTGCTTGCTTGCTTGATATGTATTGTGTGTGCTGAAATTGTGCCTAAACTCCACTTAAACCGAAAAGGCGTAAAAATTGCAACTTTAGCACGAAGTGTCTAATCACCCCCCTCTAGACACGTCTACTTCTAGATCCTACACAACCACAGCAAACTGCTACACTTCAATTATAATGCCACTAAAAACTGTAGAATTCCAGACAACAATAATTCCACCAGAAGCTCCAATTGAAGGAGAACAGACAAAAGAGTCAAATCTTTTAGGGAAGAAAGATTTGATTGTCCTAGAGTCAAAAGAAACACATTTTGTTTCTTGTAGACAAGCTATTGAACATTGGCTTTCCTCAATTTTCTGCCTAACAGCTCTCTGTCTAGCTTCAGAATTCAGGCCTCTTACATTCCAACAAAGAACATTCCAGTTTCTACAGCTATTACTCATTATAGCAAAAGATAAAGACCAGAAACCACATGGCACACAATACCACATTTCTAAAAGAGCACAGTTTAGTCTGTCCCAACATTATCAAGCACCAAAGATCTAGAAGCAGGAAATTGCCTAAAAATAAAGGTAAAGCAAAGTTAAGGGCTTGCGAAACCCAATATGCCAGGGACACTCTAATCATCATGTTTAGGCGAAGCTACAGCAGGTGGGTCCACCATAAGTGCATCCATAGATAGCAAAGCAGCATCAATCTGAAGCTCACGTCCAACTTCTTGGAGTCTACTGACGGGGGTTGCAGGAGGAATTTCATCAGAAGCAGGCTCTTCATACATTTGGGCCGTGAAAGGCTTGGCCTTGGGCTTCTTCCTCTTGGGCTGTAGTGCGAGCTCTTGGAATGTGGGCTTGAATCCATCACGCTGAGCCGAGCTTCTGGTGCAGCGTCGAACTGTGGTGTCAACGATTGGAGTTGGCGCCAGAGTCTTCCGCGGCCTATGAGCTTTAACCGCAGCAGAAGGGGGCACCTGCACAGGTTGCACATCAACGGGGTCAGAAAAAGCGCCCTGGCAACTGGTCTAGCTGGCTCCTCTTCCCTCCATGTAAGACGTGGCAGGTCTGAATCGCTGAAAGCCAAATCCCAGCTCCTCTTAGACAGAACAACCGGCGACAAAGGCTGCAGCAGCACTGGCCTGGGTACAGAGAAAGCTACAGGAGTTTGCAGAAGGTTCTCAAAAGCCCTCCTCCAAATCATCCCCGGGGGAAAAGGAGGCCCAAAAGGGATCGCATGTAGAGCAATCTCCTGCGTGATAGTAGGAGGCCGATACACCACAATGGCCCAATTGTTCGCTGCATCTTCATTGACCACAGGCAACATAGTTGCTTCAGACAGATCATCCTCCACCACAATGACGGGTGGATCCTGGTCAGTAGCGGAGCTTGGCTGGGCGGAGAGATCCAGCACCATTGATTCTTGATCTTGAACAGGTTCAGGCTCAACATTGTCTTGGCCATTTCCCCAATTGTCCTCGGCCACTTCAATGATCACAGGCTCTGGCGGCGGAGGAGGGACTGCATTCCACCCCAAGGCGGGGTAGACAGGAAGATTAAACGGGGGTAAATCCGGGAAAGGAACACCCGGAACTGGATGCGGATTTCCATTGAGGGGCATCCAATCTTCATCTTGGGGCATCTGCTCCGCAAAGTTCGCTCCCAAAATGTATAGAGGCGCAGTCCAAGAAACCCGCGCCCCACCATAGGCCGCAAAATCCATGAAGACCACATCACGTGGTACAAGGATATCCTCTGGGAATGAAGCAAAAACTAAAGAGCGAACCATGTAGGGGTCCTCACTGATCCAATGGTGGAATTTGCCAAAAGTATTCACAGCTGCTCTAATGCATTCAGTGTTGCGAAGGTCCAACGGGATACTAAGAAACATAAGAAGTCCTTGAAGAAAACCCTGAAGTCCCCGAAAATTGTCACCCTCGTCATGCTTCATAAATCGCACAAAACGGTCATTACCCAGCGGCTGAGGCAGAAGTTGCAGCAGAGAAAATCTGACGACAGCGTCTCGAAGCTCAAAGAGCCCAACAGACCGGACCCAAGGCTGAGCTGACCGAACATGAACACCATGCCCTTGCAACCACTGCATTACTTCCTGTCTAGCAGCACCAATCTCATCTGGTTGAGGAATAGGCATTACCTCCGCAAGCATGAACTCCTCATGGCGGCGCACAATTGGGATATGTGGCGTCACAAAGGTTCGCGGCAGACGATCTTCTCCACCATCAACGATGTGGTGACCAGCAGGTATGTACCGCAGGGGATCCAAATGGAAGTTGGCCATCAGAGTCGGGAGCTTCACCTCCAAAGACGGCGAGTGAAAGGGTGGGGGAGGGGTTGCAGGCGGCGAGGTCGGTGGTGTCTTGGGGCCGGGGCTGATGGAACTGGACGACGGTGTAAATGCGGAAGTGCAAGGGAGGCCCAAGTTTGGTAAAGGATTTGTCAGAGAGATATTCCCGCAGCGCGCCTCGGAAGATGGAGCCTTAACGGGTTTGGCTTGCCACACGAGCCCCAAGATTCTAGCAAATTTGTTGCAATCTTTTTTAATGTGACCAGACCGAAGGCAAGAGATACACCAAAGCATAGATGTACACGCAGAAGCGAAATGACCCTTCTCAAGGCACTTCTGACACATAGAAATTTCATCGACCATATCAGAAATTAAGCTATCAAAATCTTCCCTTGCTTGTTGAGACGAGGTGATATCCAGCTTCTCCCCAAAGGAAACCGGCGAAGCCCGGCCCACCTCAGAGGAGGATGATGGCTCATCAAGGCCCTCCGAGGCCACGAAAGCGGGCCCAACATGGCCCGGCACGTCCTCATTCAAAGGAACAGAATTCCCGCCCGAGATTGGTGGCGTGCGATCAGCATGGGGCCTAAGATCATGCACCGTACCAAACGAGATAGATGGTCTCGCTGACGTCCACCGGAGAGTCGCCGGCAATGTTGGACGAATAATAACCCGCTCATGAGAAGAAATTGAGTAACCCGCCTGTTCAACATCCCGAATGCAACTTTCCGTAGCTGGATAACGATAATCCTGGCAAGCATCATAGCTCTGAAAAACTGCAAATGAGAGCTTTTTGCCAATTGAATGAGCAGATTTGAAAGAAGACTTAGAAGGCTTACAACGCAGGGCTAAAACCCCAAGAGCAGCACGTCTCTTTGAGGGACTCACTAGGATCCACTCAGCATCACACTCCAAATTCCAGATCTTGAACACACGACTCCAATTAGGACCACCGTTACTCCACAGATGAAAGTAACGTTTGAATTGATCGCAAGAAAAAGACCGAAGGCGAAGAATAATCATGGCAACAACCTTGCAAGAGACTTGAAATCCAAATACCTTGTCCTTTATCAAAAACACCATGAAATCAATGCCCGAACCACCAATAGCTGCTTCCAGAGCCGCAGCCATAGAATCTTCGTTCAAACGAAAATTGTGGCGTCCAAACGAAACCACCATGGTGAAGATGTAGGAGTCCTCCATGGGGTGTACTGAAAAGCCCGTAGATTTGAAAACCTTCTCCGCGAAAGCCAAACCCTTGGAGAAGTCCAAGCCAAGGGTGGAACCCTCCATGGAACCCATTGAAGATGGGTATGAATGTGTAGATCTCGGAGCGCCAAAGAGATCCACTGGAAGGGAACTAGAATTTAGTGGCTAGTGGAGGAGATCGCCGGGGTGGGGGTGGGAGTGCGTTTGTTACGAGAAAGCCGAGCATAATTTTTTTGAATAATCATTTCCCTTGAGAGCTCATTATTGGGGCATGAACATAACATTGATTTAAGCCTCCCCCAAGCTTGAGTGATGCTTTCTCCTTCGTGAGGCCAAAAATTATATATATAATTACGATCATGATGAACAAGATGCATAGGATAAAATTTCTGATGAAATTTCAATTTCAATCGTTTGTAATTCCAAGACCCCATATCATCACATAGCCTATACCATGTCGATGCATCTCCCCTCAAAGATAAGGGGAAAACCTTCTTCTTAACAACATCTTCGGGTACACCCGCAAGATTAAATAATCCACAAACTTCATCCACATATATCAGATGTTCATCAGGATGTTTTGTTCCATCTCCTAAAAAGGATTAGCTAACTGTTTTTCTATCATACCCGCAGGAACTTCAAAGCAAGCATTTTCATTTTCATATTCATTTTCAGTAGGTTCAGTAGGTTGAGGATCAACTATTTGCTCTACTAGTCGGGGTGAAGATACCCCGAACAAGCCCCTCAGAGGATTACTTTCCATAGTAATAAGTGATAGTAAATTTCAGCACACTATATAAATTTTTCCTTACCAAATTCCACCTACCAAAAGCGCTTCACTTCCCGGCAACGGCGCCAGAAAAGAGTCTTGATGACCCACAAGTATAGGGGATCTATCGTAGTCCTTTCGATCAGTAAGAGTGTCGAACCCAATGAGGAGCAGAAGGAAATGATAAGTGGTTTCCAACAAGGTATTTTCTGCAAGTACTGAAATAAGTGGTAACAGATAGTTTTGGGATAGGATAATTTGTAACGAGCAATAAGTAACAAAAGTAAATAAAGTGCAGCAAGGTGGCCCAATCCTTTTGTAGCAAAGGACAAGCCTGGACAAACTCTTATATGATGTAAAGCGCTCCCGAGGACACATGGGAATATCATCAAGCTTGTTTCCATCACGTTCATATGATTCGTGTTCGGTACTTTGATAATTTGGTATGGGGTGGACCGATGCTTGGGTGCTGCCCTTACTTGGAAAAGCATTCCACTTATGATTAACCTCTATTGCAAGCATCCGCAAATACAGCAAAACTATTAAGGTAAACCTAACCATAGCATGAAACATATGGATCCAAATCAGCCCCTTATGAAGCAACATATAAACTAGGGTTTAAGCTTCTGTCACTCTAGCAACCCACCATCTACTTATTACTCCCCAATGCCTGCCTCTAGGCCCAAATAATGGTGAAGTGTCATGTAGTCGACGTTCACATAACACCACTAGAGGAGAGACAACATACATCTCATCAAAATATCAAACGAATACCAAATTCACATGACTACTAATAGAAAGACTTCTCCCATGTCCTCAGGAACAAAAGTAACTACTCACAAAGCATAAACATGTTCATAATCAGAGGGGTATTAATATGCATATAGGATCTGAACATATGATCTTCCACCAATTAAACCAACTAGCATCAACTACAAGGAGTAATTAACACTACTAGCAACCTACTAGCACCAATCCCGGACTTGGAGACAAGAATTGGATACAAGAGATGAACTAGGGTTTTGAGATGAGATGGTGCTGATGAAGATGTTGATGGAGATTGCCCTCTCCTGATGAGAGGAGCGTTGGTGATGATGATGGCGATGATTTCCCCCTCTGAGAGGGAAGTTTCCCTTGCAGATCAGCTCCGCCAGAGCCCTAGATTGGTTTCGCCAAGGTTCTGCCTCATGGCGGCGGAGTTTCTCTGAGAACATGGCTTCTTAATTTTTTCCCATCGGAAGACTCCATATAGCAGAAGATGGCCACCGGAGGGCCACCAGGGGGCCCACGAGGTAGGGGGGCGCGCCCAGGGGGGTAGGGTGCGCCCCACCCTCGTGGGAAGTGTGTGGCCCCTTGGTGAGGTTCTTGTGCTCAGAATTTTTTATATATTTGGAAAACATCATCCGTGAAGTTTCTGGACTTTTGGAGTTGTGCAGAATATGTCTCTAATATTTGCTCCTTTTCTAGCCCAGAATCCCAGCTGCCGGCATTCTCCCTCTTTATGTAAACCTTGTAAAATAAGAGAGAATAGGCATAAGTATTGTGACATAATGTGTAATAACAGCCCATAATGCAATAAATATTGATATAAAAGCATGATGCAAAATGGACGTAGCAATGATATTGGTTTCAACATTTGTGGGATTACCTGAGATATAATGTTTGATTCTTTGACCGTTTACCACCTTCGGATTTGTGCCTTCGAAGTTGTTGATTTTTATGGCACCGGAACGATAGACCTCCTCAATAACATAGGGGCCTTCCCATTTAGAGAGAAGTTTCCCTGCAAAAAATCTTAAATGAGAGTTGTATAGCAATACATAATCACCTACATTAAACTCACGCTTTTGTATCCTTTTGTCATGCCATCTTTTAACCTTTTCTTTAAACAACTTGGCATTTTCATAAGCTTGGGTTCTCCATTCATCAAGTGAGCTAATATCAAATAACCTCTTTTCACCAGCAAGTTTGAAATCATAATTGAGCTCTTTAATAGCCCAATATGCCTTATGTTCTAGTTCGAGAGGTAAGTGACATGCTTTTCCATATACCATTTTATACGGAGACATACCCATAGGATTTTTATATGCAGTTCTTTAGGCCCATAATGCGTCACCAAGTTTCTTGGACCAATTCTTTCTAGACCTATTGACAGTCTTTTGCAAAATTAATTTGAGTTCTCTATTACTCAATTCTACTTGACCACTAGACTGTGGGTGATACGGAGATGCAATTCTATGATTGACGTCATATTTAGCAAGCATTTTACGGAAAGCACCATGAATAAAATGTGAACCACCATCAGTCATTAAATATCCATGGACTCCAAACCTAGGAAAAATAACTTCTTTAAGCATTTTAATAGAAGTGTTAATATCAGCACTACTAGTTGGAATAGCTTCTACCCACTTAGTAACGTAATCAACAGCAACTAAAATATGTGTATATCCATTAGAGGCAGGAAAAGGTCCCATATAATCAAAGCCCCAAACATCAAACAGTTCAATAACAAGTGAATAATTCATAGGCATTTCTTGACATCTACTAATATTACCAATTCTTTGACATTCATCACAAGATAGGACAAACTTACGGGCATCCTTGAAGAGAGTAGGCCAATAAAAACTGGATTGCAATACCTTATGTGCAGTTCTATCTACCGCGTGGTGTCCTCCATAAGTTTCGGAGTGGCACTTGCGTAGGATCTGTTCCTATTCATGCTTAGGTCCACAACATCTAATAACACCATCTACTCCTTCTTTATAAAGATGTGGGTCATCCCAAAAGTAATGTCTCAAATCATAGAAGAACTTTTTCTTTTGTTGGTATGTGAAGCTAGGTGGTATAAATTTAGCAACTATGTAATTAGCATAATCGGCATACCAAGGAGTACTACGAGAAGTACTTATGACATTTAATTGTTCATCAGGAAAGCTATCATCAATAGGTAGTGGGTCATCAAGAACATTCTCTAACCTAGATAAATTGTCTGAAACGGGGTTCTCAGCTCCTTTTCTATCAACAATATGCAAATCAAATTCTTGTAGCAAGAGAACCCATCTAATAAGTCTAGGTTTAGCATCTTTCTTCTCCATAAGATATTTAATAGCAGCATGATTAGTGTGGATAGTTACTTTAGAATCAACAATATAAGGTCTGAACTTATCACAAGCAAATACAACTGCTAAAAGTTCTTTTTCAGTAGTAGCATAATTTCTTTGAACATTGTCTAGAGTTTTACTAGCATAATGGATAACATTTAATTTCTTATCAACTCTTTGCCCTAGAACAGCACCTACAACATAATCGCTAGCATCACACATAATTTCAAAGGGTAAATTCCAATCAGGTGGCTGAACAATAGGTGTAGAGACTAATGCTTTCTTAAGTATTTCAAACGCTTCTACACAATCATCATCAAATACAAATGGTATATCTTTTTGTAATAAATTAGTCAGAGGCCGAGAAATTTTTGAGAAGTCCTTAATGAACCTCCTATAAAATCCGGCGTGACCAAGGAAACTTCTTATACCTTTGATGTCCTTGGGACATGGCATCTTTTCAATAGCATCAACCTTGGCTTTATCAACTTCAATACCTCTCTCAGAAAGTTTATGCCCCAAGACAATACCCTCATTAACCATAAAGTGACACTTTTCCCAATTCAAGACAAGATTAGTTTGTTCACATCTCTACAAAACTCGATCAAGATTGCTTAAGCAATCATCAAAAGAAGATCCATAGATGGAAAAGTCGTCCATGAAAACCTCACAAATCTTTTCAAAAAAGTCAGAGAATATAGCCATCATGCATCTTTGAAAGGTAGCAGGTGCATTACATTAACCAAAAGGCATACGTCTATAAGCAAAAGTACCAAAAGGGCATGTAAAAGTAGTCTTTGATTGATCTTTAGCCGACACAGGTATTTGAGAGAAACCAGAATAACCATCTAGAAAGCAGTAATGTGTATGTTTGCATAATCTTTCTAGCATTTAATCGATAAAAGGTAAGGGGTAATGATCTTTCTTAGTAGCCTTATTTAATTTGCGGAAACCAATTACCATCCTATAACCTGTAATAATTCTTTGGGGAATCAATTCATCTTTATCATTAGGAACACTAGTAGTACCTCCCTTCTTAGGGACACAATGAACAGGACTTACCCACTGACTATCAGCAACAGGATAAATTATACCTGCCTCCAGAAGCATTAGTATTTCTTTTCTTACCACTTCTTTCATTTTAGGATTCAGACGTCGTTGAGGATCACGAACTAGGTTGGCATCTGCTTCCAAATTTATTTTATGTTGACATAGAGTGGGACTAATGCCCTTAATATCATCAATAGTATATCCAATAGCAGCACGGTGCTTCTTTAGAGTTTTCAATAATCTTTCTTCTTCATGCTCTGAAAGGTTAGCACTAATAATAACAGGATATATCTTCTTTTCATCAAGATAAGCATATTTAAGATTATCAGGCAACAGTTTAAGCTCAAACACGGGATCACCCTTAGGTGGAGGGGGGTCCCCTAGGATTTCAACAGGCAAATTGTGTTTCAGAATAGGTTCATGTTTAAAGAATACTTCATCTATTTCCCTTCTTCATTCATAAACATATCATTCTCATGGTCTAGCAAATATTGTTTTAAAGGATCACTAGGAGGTACGGCAATAGAAGCAAGACCAATAATTTGATCCTCACTAGGTAATTCTTCTTCACGGTGTTGTTTACTAAATTTAGAGAAATTAAACTCATGAGTCATATCATCTAAGCCGACAGTAACAACATCCCTTGTGCAATCTATGATAGCATTAACAGTATTCAAGAAGGGTCTACCAAATATAATGGGACAAAAGCTATCTTGTGGGGAACCAAGAACAAGAAAATCAGCAGGATATTTAGTTTTCCCGCACAAGACTTCAACATCTCTAACAATTCCCACTGGTGAAATAGTATCTCTATTAGAAAGTTTAATAGTGACATCAATTTCTTCTAACTCAACAGGTGCAATGTCATGCATAATTTCTTTGTATAAGTCAATAGGTATTGCACTAGCACTAGCACCCATATCACATAAGCCATGATGAAAATGTTCTCCTATTTTAACAGAAATAACAGGCACGCCTACCATAGGTCTATTTTTATCTTTAGCACAAGGTTTATTCTAGAAGTTTCACCGCAGAACTGAATAACATGCCCATCAATATTATCATACAAGAGATCTTTAACAATAGCAATATTAGGTTCTACTTTAACTTGCTCAGGAGGTGTATATGTTTTAGTATTGCCTTTACGAACCACAGTTGAAGCTTTAGCATGATCCTTTGTTCTAACAGGGAAATGTGGTTTCTCAACATAAGAAGTAGGAACAATAGGATCATTATAAGTGATAGTCTTTTCTTCAACTTTAATAGGTGCAACTACTTTTACTTCTATGGGAGGATGATATTTAAAACACTTCTCCTTGGGGAGATCAACATAAGTAGCAAAAGATTCACAGAAAGAAGCTACTATCTCAGAATTAAGTCCATATTTAGTGCTAATCTTACGGAAAATATCGGTATCCATAAAAGATTTAACACAATCAAACTTAGGTGTCATACCTGACTCCTTACCTTTGTCGAGATCCCAATCTTTAGAGTTCCGTTTAATTCTATCCAATAAATCCCATCTAAATCCAATAGTCTTCATCATAAAAGAGCCAACACAAGAAATATCGAGCATGGTGCGATTATTTTCAGAAAGCCGAGCATAATTTTTCTGGAGAATTGTTTCTCTTGGGAGCTCATGATTGGGGCATGAATATAACATTGATTTAAGCCTCCCCCAAGCTTGAGCGATGCTTTCTCCTTCGCGAGACCAAAAATTATATATATAATTGCGGTCACGATGAACAAGATGAATAGGGTAATACTTTTGATGAAATTCCAATTTCAATCTTCTATAGTTCCATGATCTCGTATCATCACATAGCCTATACCATGTCAACACATCTCCCTTCGAAGATAAAGGGAAGACCTTCTTCTTAGCAACATCATTGGGTATACCTGCAAGCTTAAATAATCCACAAAATTCATCCACATATATTAGGTGTTCATCAGGATGCTTTGTTCCATCTCCTGTAAACGGATTAGCTAGCAGTTTTTCTATCATACCCGAAGGATACTCATAAGGAATTTCATTTTCAATAGGTTCAGTAGGTTGAGGAGCAACTCTTTGCTCTATTGGTCGGGGTGAAGATACCCTGAACAAGCCCCTCAGAGGATTACTTTCCATAGTAACAAGTGACAGTAAATTTCAGCACACTATATAAATTTTTCCTTACCATATTCCACCTACCAAAGGCGCTTCACTCCCTGGCAACGGCGCCAGAAAAGAGTCTTGATGACCCACAAGTATAGGGATCTATAGTAGTCCTTTTGATAAGTAAGAGTGTCGAACCCAACGAGGAGCAGAAGGAAATGATAAGCGGTTTTCAGCAAGGTATTCTCTGCAAGTACTGAAATAAATGGTAACAGATAGTTTTGTGATAAGGTAATTTGTAACGAGCAACAAGTAACAAAAGTAAATAAAGTGCAGCAAGGTGGCCCAATCCTTTTTGTAGAAAAGGACAAGCCTGGACAAACTCTTATATAAGGAAAAGCGCTCCCGAGGACACATGGGAATATCGTCAAGCTAGTTTTCATCACGTTCATATGATTCGCGTTCGGTACTTTGATAATTTGACATGTGGGTGGACCGGTGCTTGGGTGCTGTTCTTACTTGAACAAGCACCCCACTTATGATTAACCTCTATTGCAAGAATCCGCAACTACAACAAAAGTATTAAGGTAAACCTAACCATAGCATGAAACACATGGATCCAAATCAGCCCCTTACGAAGCAACACATAAACTAGGGTTTAAGCTTCTGCCACTCTAGCAACCCATCATCTACTTATTACTTCCCAATACCTTCCTCTAGGCCCAAATAATGGTGAAGTGTTATGTAGTTGACGTTCACATAACACCACTAGAGGCTAGACAACACACATCTCATCAAAACATCGAACGAATACCAAATTCACATGACTACTAATAGCAAGACTTCTCCCTTGTCCTCAGGAACAAACGTAACTACTCACAAAGCATATTCATGTTCATAATCAGAGGCATAATAATATGCATAAAGGATATAAACATATGATCTTCTACCAATTAAACCAACTAGCATCAACTACACGGAGTAATTAACACTACTAGCAATTTACTAGCACCAATCCCAGACTTGGAGACACGAATTGGATACATGAGATGAACTAGGGTTTTGAGATGAGATGGTGCTGATGAAGATGTTGATGGAGATTGCCCTCTCCCAATGAGAGGAGCGTTGGTGATGACGATGGCGATGATTTCACCCTCCGAGAGGGAAGTTTCCCCGGCAGAACAGCTCTGCTGGAGCCCTAGATTGGTTCCGCCAAGGTTCCACCTCGTGGCGGCGGAGTTTCGTCCCGAAAGGTTGCTCCTGATTTTTTTCTCGACGAAAGACTTCATATAGCAGAAGATGGTCATCGGAGAGCCACCAGGGGGCCCACGAGGTAGGGGGCGTGCCCTAGGGGGGGGCGCCTCCACCCTCGTGGACTGAGTGTGGGCCCCCTGGTCTTCATCTTTGGCAAGGATGTTTCATTATTTATTATAAGGTATTCCGTGGAGTTTCAGGACTTTTGGAGTTGTGCAGAATAGGTCTCTAATATTTGCTCCTTTTCCAGCCCAGAATTCCAGCTGCCGGCATTCTCCCTCCTTATGTAAACCTTGTAAAATAAGAGAGAATAGCCATAAGTATTGTTACATGATGTGAAATAACAGCCCATAATGCAATAAATATCAATATAAAAGCATGATGCAAAATGGACGTATCATCTGCACAGAGCTACTCTAGCTAACTGCTCCCTCTTTCAATATGTATCTAGATCGAGACTTAGAGTCATCTAGATCGATGTAAAAAGCTTGCATCGACGTAACTCTTTACGACGAACTCTTTTATAACATCCATAATCGAGAAATATTTCCTTAGTCCTCTAAGTATAATTTTGACCGCTGTCAAGTTATCCACTTCTGGCTCACTATTGTACCCTCTTGCCATACTTATGGTGAGGTACGCAATAGGTCTGGTACACATAGCATACTTTATAGAACCTATGACTTAGGCATAGGGAATGACTTTTCATTCTCTTTCTATTTTTTCCCGTGGTCGGGTTTTGAGTCTTTACTCAACTTCACACCTTGCAACACAGGCAAGAACTCCTTCTTTGACTTTTCCATTTTGAACTACTTCAAAATCTTGTCAAGGGATGTACTCATGGAAAATATATCAAGCGTATTGATCTATCTCTATAGTTCTTGATGCTCAATATGTAAGTAGCTTCACCGAGGTATTTCTTTGAAAAACTCCTTTCAAACACTCCTTTATGCTTTCCAGAAAATTCTACATTATTTTCGATTAACAATATGTCAATCACATATACTTATTAGAAATGCTGTAGTGCTCCCACTCACTTTCTTGTAAATACAGGCTTCACCGCAGGTATGTATAAAATCATATGCTTTGATCACTTTACCAAAGCATATATTCCAACTCTGAGATGCTTGCACCAGTCCATAGATGGATCGCTGGAGCTTGCTCACTTTGTTAGCATCTTTAGGATCGAAAAAACCTTCTGGTTGCATCATATACAACTCTTCATAAGAAATCCATTAAGGAATGCAGTTTTGACATCCATTTACCAGATATAAAATGCAGCAACTACTAACATGATTCGGACAAACTTTTTAAGCATCGATACGAGTGGGAAAATCTCATCGTATTCAACACCTTGAACTTGTAGAAAACATTTTGCGACAATTCGAGATTTGTAGATAGTAACACTACTATCAGCGTCCGTCTTCCTCTTGAAGATCCATTTATTCACAATGACTCGCCGGTCATCAGGCAAGTCAATCAAAGTCCATACTTTGTTCTCATACATGGATCCCATCTCAGATTTCATGGCCTCAAGCCATTTTGCGGAATCTAGGCTCATCATTGCTTCCTCATAGTTCGTAGGTTCGTCATGGTCTAGTAACATAACTTCCAGAATAGGATTACTGTACTACTCTGTTGCAGACCGT
Organism: Triticum aestivum; assembly: GCF_018294505.1. Classification (NCBI taxonomy): domain Eukaryota; kingdom Viridiplantae; phylum Streptophyta; class Magnoliopsida; order Poales; family Poaceae; genus Triticum; species Triticum aestivum. The sequence continues at coordinate 238,781,769 of NC_057809.1, forward strand.
ACTCTGGTTGACCTACGAGGTTCGGTAGTAACTTGATCTGAAGTTTCATGATCATCATCATTAGCTTCCTCACTAATTGGTGTAGGAATCACTGGAACCGATTTATGTGATGAATTACTTTCTAATTCGGGAGAAGGTACAATTACCTCATCAAGTTCTACTTTCCTCCCACTCACTTCTTTTGAGAGAAACTCCTTCTCTAGAAAGGATCCATTCTTAGCAACAAAGATCTTGCCTTCGGATCTGTGATAGAAGGTGTACCCAACACTTTCTTTTTTTGGGTATCCTATGAAGACGCACTTCTCCGATTTGGGTTCATGCTTATCAGGTTGAAACTTTTTCACATAAGCATTGCAACCGCAAAATTTAAGAAACGACAGCTTAGGTTTCTTGCCAAACCACAGTTCATACGGTGTCATCTCAACGGATTTAGATGGTGCCCTATTTAACGTGAATGTAGTTGTCTCTAATGCATAACCCCAAAACGATAGCGGTAAATCAGTAAGAGACATCATAGATCGCACCATATCTAGTAAAGTGCGATTACGACATTTGGACACACCATTATGCTGTGGTGTTCCAGGTGGCATGAGTTTGTGAAACTATTCCACATTGTTTTAATTGAAGACCAAACTCGTAACTCAAATATTCGTCTTCGCGATCATATCGTAGAAACTTTATTTTCTTGTTACGATGTTTTTCCACTTCACTCTGAAATTCTTTGAACTTTTCAAATGTTTTAGACTTATGTTTCATCAAGTAGATATACCCATATCTGCTCAAATCATCTATGAAGGTCAGAAAATAACGATACCTGCCACGAGCCTCAACACTCATTGGACCGCATACATCAGTATGTATTATTTCCAATAAGTCAGTTGCTCGCTCCATTGTTCCGGGAACGGAGTCTTAGTCATCTTGCCCATGAGGCATGGTCCACAAGCATCAAGTGATTCATAATCAGGTGATTCCAAAAGCCCATCAGCATGGAGTTTCTTCATGCTCTTTACACCAATATGACCTAAACGGTGGTGCCACAAATAAGTTGCACTATCATTATTAACTTTGCATCTTTTGGCTTCAATATTATGAATATGTGTATTACAACGATTGAGATTCAATAAACCATTCACCTTGGGTGTATGGCCACATAAGGTTTTATTCATGTAAACAAAATAACTATTATTCTTTGACTTAAATGAATAACCGTATTGCAATAAAAATGATCCAATCATATTATGCTCAACGCAAACACCAAATAACATTTATTTTAGGTTCAACACTAATCCCGAAGGTAAAGGGAGTGTGCGATGGTGATCTTATCAACCTTGGAATCACTTCCAACACACATCGTCACATCGCCCTTAACTAGTCTCTGTTTACTTTTCAACTCCCGTTTCGAGTTACTACTCTTAGCAACTGAACCAGTATCAAATACCGAGGGATTTTCTATAAACACTAGTAAAGTACACATCAATAACATGTATATCAAATATACCTTTGTTCATTTTGCCATCCTTCTTATCCGCCAAGTATCTAGGGCAGATCCACTTCCGGTGACCATTTCCTCTGTAGTAGAAGCACTTAGTTTCAGGCTTGGGTCTAGGTTTGGGTTTCTTCATGGGAGTGGCAACTTGCTTGCCATTATTCTTGAAGTTCCCTTTCTTTCCCTTGCCCTTTTACTTTAAACTAGTGGTCTTGTCAACCATCAACACTTGATGCTTTTCTTGATTTCTACCTTCGCCAATTTCAGTATCGGGAAGAGCTCGGGGAATCATTTTTGTCATCCCTTGCATATTATAGTTCATCACGAAGTTCCAGTAACTTGGTGATAGTGACTAGAGAACTCTGTCAATCACTATCTTATCTAGAAGATTAACTCCCACTTGATTCAAGCGATTGTAGTACTCAGACAATCTGAGCACATGCTCACTGGTTGAGCTATTCTCCTCCATCTTGTAGGCAAAGTACTTGTCAGAGGTCTCATACCTCTTGACTCGGGCATGAGTCTGAAATACCAATTTCAGCTCTTGGAACATCTTATATGCTCTGTGGCGTTCAAAACATTTTTGATGTCCCCGTTCCAAGCCATAAAGCATGGTGCACTAAACTATCAAGTAGTCATCATACCGAGCTTTGTCAAACGTTCATAACGTCTGTATCTGCTCTTGCAATAGGTCCGTCACCTAGCGGTGCATCAAGGACATAATACTTCTATACAGCAATGAGGATAACCCTCAGATCATGGAGCTAGTCCGCCTCATTGCTACTAACATCTTTCAACTTATTTTTCTCTAGGAACATATCAAAAATAAACAGGGAGCTACATCGCAAGCTATTTATCTACAACATAGATATGCAAATACTATCAGGACTATGTTCGTGATAAATGAAAGTTCAATTGATCATATTACTTAAGAACTCCCACTTAGATAGACATCCATCTAGTCATATAAATGATCATGTGATCCAAATCAACTAATCCATGTCCGATCATCACCTGAGATGGAGTAGTTTTCAATGGTGAACATCACTATGTCGATCATATCTACTATATGATTCACGTTCGACCTTTCGGTCTCCAGTGTTCCGAGGCCATATCTGCATATGCTAGGCTCGTCAAGTTTAACCCGAGTATTCCGCGTGTGCAAAACTGGCTTGCACCCGTTGTATGTGAACGTAGAGCTTATCACACCCGATCATCACGTGGTGTCTCGGCACGACGAACTGTCGCAACGGTGCATACTCAGGGAGAACACTTATACCTTGAAATTTAGTGAGAGATCATCTTATAATGCTACCGCCGAACTAAGCAAAATAAGATACATAAAGGATAAACATCACATGCAATCAAAATATGTGACATGATATGGCCATCATCATCTTGTGCCTTTGATCTCCATCTCCAAAACACCGTCATGATCTCTATCGTCACCGGCATGACACCATGATCTCCATCATCTTGATCTCTATCAATGTGTCGTCACATGGTCGTCTCACCAACTATTGCTTTTGCAACTATTGCTATCGCATAGCGATAAAGTAAAGCAATTATATGGCGCTTGCATCTTATGCAATAAAGAGACAACCATAAGGCTCCTGCCAGTTGCCGATAACTTTAACAAAACATGATCATATCATACAACAACTTATATCTCATCATGTCTTGACCATATCACATCACAACATGCCCTGCAAAAACAAGTTAGACGTCCTCTACTTTGTTGTTGCAAGTTTTACGTGGTTGCTACGGGATTAGCAAGAACCGTTCTTACCTATGCATCAAAAACCACAACGCGGTGTAGTGATTGCTTTTTGATGTTCAGAAAGAACCCTGTTCATTGAATCCAATTCAACTAAAGTTGGAGAAACAGACAGCCACTAGCCACCTGTGTGCGAAGCACGTCGGTAGAACCTGTCTCACGTAAGCATACGCGTAATGTCGGTCTGAGCCGCTTCATCGAACAATACCGCCAAATCAAGAATCAACTAGTGACGGCACGAAATATGTATGTACCCACACCCACAACTCCTTTGTGTTCTACTCGTGCATATAACATCTACGCATACACCTGGCTCAGATGCCACTATTGGGGAACGCAGTAATTTCAAAAAATTCCCTATGCACACGCAAGATCATGGTGATGCAGAGCAATGAGAGGGGAGAGTATCGTCTAAGTACCATGGTAGACCGTAAGCGGAAGCATTATGACAATGTGGTTGATGTAGTCATATGTCTTCATGATCGACCGATCTAGCACCGAAGGTACGACACCTCCGCGATCTGCACACGTTCAGCTCGGTGACGTCCCCCGAACTCACGATCCAGTAGAGCTTCAAGGGAGAGTTCCGTCAGCACGACGGCAGATGACAGTGATGATGATGCTACCGGAACAAGGCTTCGCCTAAGCACCGCTACAATATGACCGAGGTGGATTATGGTGGAGGGGGGCACTGCACACGGCTAAAGATCAATGATCAACTTGTGTGTCCATGGGGTGCCTCCCCCCGTATATAAAGGAGTGGAGGAGGGGGAGGGCCGGCCCTCCACGATAGCGCGCCCTGGGGAGTCCTACTCCCACCGGGAGTAGGATTCCCCCCTTCCATGTAGTAGGAGTAGGAGTGAAGGAAGGGGAAGAGAGAAGAGAAGGAAGGAGGGGGTGCCGCCCCTCCCCCTAGTCCAATTCAGACTAGGCCTTGGGGGGCGCACGGCCTGCCCTAGGGAACCCCTCTCTCTCTCCCCTAAAGCCCAATAAGGCCCATATACTCCCCGACGAATTCCCGTAACTCTCCGGTACTCCGATAAATACCCGAACCACTCAGAACCTTTCTGATGTCTGAATATAGCCTTCCAATATATCGATCTTTACATCTCGAACATTTCGAAACTGCTCGTCATGTCCCTGATCTCATCCGGGACTCCGAACAACCTTCGGTACATCAAAACACATAAACTCATAATTCCGATCGTCACCGAACGTTAAGCATGCGGACCCTACGGGTTCGACTACTATGTAGGCATGACCGAGACTCATCTCCGGTCAATAACCAATAGTGGAACTTGGATGCTCATATTGGTTCCTACATATTATATAAAGATCTTTATCGGTCAAACCGCATAACAACATACGTTGTTCCCTTTGTCATCGGTATGTTACTTGCCCGAGATTCGATCGTCGGTATCTCAATACCTAGTTCAATCTCGCTACCAGCAAGTCTCTTTACTCATTCCATAATGCTACATCCCGTAACTAACTCATTAGCTACATTGCTTGCAAGTCTTATAGTGATGTACATTACCGAGAGGGCCCAGAGATACCTCTCCGACAATCGAAATGACAAATCCTAATCTTGATCCATGCCAACTCAACAAACACCATCGGAGACACCTATAGAGCACCTTTATAATCACCCAGTTACATTGTGACATTTGGTAGCACACAAAGTGTTCCTCCGGTATTCGGGAGTTGCATGATCTCATAGTCATAGGAACATGTATAGATATGGAGAAAGCAATAGCAACAAACTAAACGATCATCGTGCTAAGCTAACGGAATGAGTCAAGTCAATCACATCATTCTCTATTGATGTGACCCCGTTAATCAAATGACAACTCATGTCTATGGCTAGGAAACTTAACCATCTTTGATTCAATGAGCTAGTCAAGTCGAGGCATACTAGTGACACTCTGTTTGTCTATGTATTCACACATGTACTAAGTTTCCGGTTAATACAATTCTAGCATGAATAATAAACATTTATCATGATATTAGGAAATAAATAATAACTTTATTATTACCTCTAGGGCATATTTCCTTCAACAGGCTAGCACCATGGATCTCCGAGAGAACGGAACAAGATTTAGTGGAAAACTCTTCTTCAGTCTTCAAATGTTGAGAATTGTTGAGATACTCCGGGAGAATGAAAAGCGAAGAGGTTGAGCCAACAATGAACATAATTTGAAATCGATCTTGGAAAAGCATCTGACTGATGAAATTCATTCTTACGACAAACTTCGAAAAGAATTTGAGAATAACCCTGGGAAAATTAGAAGAGTCAGGTAAGATCCTGGGAAAAAACTTGTGGGTTAGGGCCCACTCAAAAGAAACACCGTTGGAAAGGATTGTTGGAGAGAGAGCTGATGCACCGGAACAACTGAAAGACTTGAATGAGGTGACAACCTCGAATTAATTAAATGCAAACATGAATCTTTCGAGATGTCTTCAGCACTCCGGAGATGAAATGGAGGGAGGTGAATAATTAAGATGTGCACCGGCATGAGAAAGCATTGGAAGAATGAAAGGAATATGCTCAACACCGAAGCTTGACTTGAATCCACCGGAAAATAAAATGAGAATGAAGAATGTCGAACAAGACGAGAATTCACCGGTTAAATGAATAGGCTCCGCATGAATGAAATTGATGCTC
>NC_057809.1:238787920-238831159 GCF_018294505.1 Triticum aestivum
AGACTTCGAGAAGAAAAAGGGGTGGGAGGGCGGGAAAACAAAGGCAACTATAATGGGGAACCGACGAATAACTTGAAGAGAAAAGCGCGGGTTGAAAAAATTGAGGAAAGAATGTAGAGGATTCACACGATTAGGAAGGATACCCGATTACGGACTTCGGCTCCGAGAAGAAAAAGGGTGGGCGGGTGGGAAAAGAAAACAACTTAGGACGGAGAAAACAACGTCGTTGAGAAAGAACTGAGGATCGACCTCGCAGAAGATGAAGAGGATCGAATCAACTTGATGAGAAAAGGACCGGATGAAAAGAGCTGACATCGCAATGAATGAAAACTAACTGCATGATCCTAAACAAATTTGAAGTGGAAGAGTAGAAGAATCAAACACCTACATCAAGATGTCTCACCAGAGCGACGAAGGGCCTGAGGAGTAAAAAGAGTTCCTACTCTTCGATATAACTAGATTCCAAAAACTTTTTCTTCTAGACTCAACAACGGCCAACTATGGTCAATCAAGGGGGCTCCTATGGTCGGTCGAGGCACTGATACCAACTTGTCACGCCCAATATGCGACTCTATCCTAAAGGAACTCGAAGGTCCCACCAAGGATAGAACCGCATATTGACATGCTTTTGCAAGGTGGATATCATTACATCGTACCATTACGTAATAGTTGGGGATACATACATGGCACACAAAATCCACAAGAATACATCAAACATCATACAAGAGGACAACATTCGACTACAGTTTAAACACAAACAGAAACTCAAATGACATCCACCCTGCTAGCCCAGGCTGCCGACCAGGAACCAAACCCAAGATCGATGACGAAGAAGAAGAACTCCAAAATAAGTAAACATCGCTCTCACGTCATGATCATTGCATTACCTATACCTGCAATTGTTGTTGTAGTAAACTGTGAGCCACGAGGACTCAGCAATCCCATTACCATGGGTATCACGACTAGCAAAGCTTAATGGGTATGGGATGGATAAGTGGTGAGGTTGAAACAAGTGACTAAGCATTGTATGGTAGCTAATTTACGAATACAAGAATAAGATGACAAACTACGCAAATGGTCGCCAACTAGTAATAATCAATAAGTGATCTTGAACTACTTATGTTCAAACATAACCCAACCGTGTTCTCCTCTCGAACTTCCCCGAAAAGAGACAATCATGGTTACGCACGCGGTTGGTGTATTTTAGTTGAGTTTACTTCAAGTTCACTACAACCGGATATTAACAAATTCCCATCTGCCACATAACCGCGGGCATGACTCTCGAAAGTTTAAACCCTGCAGGGGTGTCCCAACTTAGCCCATGACAAGCTCACGATCCGCGGAGACAATCCTTCATCTTGGGACCCTCTGATCAGACTCGGAATCCCGGTGCACAAGACATTTCGACAATGGTAAAACAAGTCTAGCAAGACCTCCCGGTGTGCCGACACCCTGATAGTAGCCGTGCGTATCTCGTCTCAGGCCACGTATGGATGGGACAAGCTACGAGTAAAACCAGCCCTCGAGTTTCCCCGAGGTGGCCCTGCAGGCTACCTGTTTGGGACCAACACCATGAGCATCGCCCTGTTTATGTAGAAAGAATCCTCGGGTTCATGACGCCATATACCAATTAACTATTTAGTTCAATATTATTATGGAAAATGTTGAAACCAATGTTGGGCCTTGCTGGAAGAGTTTTATTCAAAGCAAACTGTCAAGAGGGGCCCATAAACCCTCACCATGTTAGGGACGCAAAATCAAGGAACATAACACCGGTATGACGGAAACTAGGGCAGCAAGAGTGGAACAAAACACCAGGCAAAAGGCCAAGCCTTCCACCCTTTACCCCAAGATATCCATGTCCCAACATGGAACAAATTGCAATTGCACCTGCAACTAGAAATGCTATAAGAGGGGCTGAGCAAAGCGGCAACATAGCCAAACAATGGTTTGCTAGGAAGGGTGAAAAGGTTAGAGGCTATCATGGCAATTTGGAGGCTTGATAAACAAGTGGTAGGTAGCGTGACATAGCGATAGCATCGAGACAACTAGCATAGCAAAGATAGTAGTGAGATCCAAGGTGATGTTCATTTTGCCTGAAATCCTGCTAGGAAGAAGAACGAGTCCATGAAGAAGACGATCCCACGTAGTCGAACGAATCCTCACAATTGCAAAGAAACATGAACTATCGACAAGGAGCACAACCAGAAAGAAACAAACAACAAGGTAAACACACAACACATAACAAGACATGATGCTCAACCAAGTATGATGCATGACAAGGCTATATGATGCTACTCATGGTAAGAGATGACACATACAAGAACAACACATCAAATCAAGTTTAAATGAGGTCGGAATCAACATAGAACAATTCCAGAAACTCCCCATATGCAAATTTCGAAATTGGTCCAGATCTGAATAACACATTATGTTGAAGTGGTTAACAGCAAGTTAAAGTGCACCAAGATTATCTACATGTCTTTCTAGTCAAGTTGCATATAAAGTTCATTTAATTCGGAGCTACGACCTAGAAGGTATGAGCAAAACAAGTTAAACATGGCATTGATGCAAATTCAAGCAAAACAACATCACAAACACTCCAAAACAATGATGCAACAAGGTAACATCAACCTACATGCAAAACGAAGCAAGTTTCATATAGGGCATTCTCAAAACGAAGCAATGGTTCAACACATACACTCAATACAAGATTCAAACACAATCTGCCCAAAACAGTAACTAAGCACTTTGCAATCAAGGAAACAACATGCTACAGGAAACATATGGATACAAACTTGATATTCTCTCAAATTACAGATTACATGCTTCAAATAACAACAAGATTCCTGTTCATAGGCATCAGGATTAATCCAATATGATCAACGCAAAAGGCAACTTTACAACATAGATTAGGACTTAGTGAAAAATAGGGCATACATGTGAGCAGGAATAACATGTTGACATGTTGGAAGCATGAAACAAGCATGCTACGACGCAAGAACATAACAAGCAAAAGCATGGCATTAAAGTACATGTTAAACATGGCAAAACATGATTACTAAGCATCTCCATATAACCTCTAGATCAATGGCATTCATCAAGACAAGATTGCAAGTTATAACAGATTCACAGACTATGTGTAATAAACTGAACATGGAAGGAACATCGACAAGTAGGCATGTTTGCGAGCTTGTGCAACTCACCACAAAGTATATCATGGCATGTGAGTGTAACCAACAGCAAGAAGGCATATTTGTGCAGCTACCCATGGCAAGAACATGGTCATAGGATGCATAGAACACTAGCTATTCACATGGAAAAATGAACTTACTGATAACAGGCTGACAACAACATTATTTAGCAACTTTAGAGCATGGTAATGAAAGCAAAAAAGGGCATGGATAGATAGAGCAAAACAAGATCTAGAAAACATCCTTAATGAGCATCTCCAGATTATGCATGGATTCACTTGTAGCATCAAGTTAACATGGCAACATAATGTAGCAGATTCAGACTTAGCAGAAATTATCAAGTCACTGAAATCAGCAATAGCAAGTACCCTACTTTGCATGCTTGTGCTAGTCAAAACGGGGCACATAAAAATTTATGGATGGCACCACTGTAAAGATGGCATGAAGATGCTCCTAAAACATGTTGACATGATGCTCAAAAGATAAACACACAAAATGCTATGAAAAAGACAAATCAGCAAGTCACAACAGTTTCCAGCAGATTATAACATTTAACACTCTTGCAACGATAATTAGGGCATCAATATGAGCAGTAACATGCATGAAAATAACACTATCATGTAGAGGATTCAGAGATGAACATTTCCATATATATGATATGCACAAACCAGAGCTACGAGTACAGAGTTACGCTAGGTCAAACAAGTGCATATTTCACCTCTGGATCGGGCGGTGCGGGACGAGCAGATCCGGGACGGGCGTGGCGCGTTTGGTTGGTAGAGGTGGTGGATCTAATCCGGGCAGGGATCCAACGACAAACTCCGGCGAGAGGCAGAGGAGGCCGGCGAGGGCGAGCGGCGGGCGTGAGTGAGCGGCATGGGCAGCGAGGCGCAGTGGCCGGCGGAGCAAGATGGCGATGGGTAGCGCGTTGCGGCTGTCGGTGTCAAAACCAGTGGATCTTGGGTAGGGGGTCCTGAACTATGCGTCTTAGGTCGATGGTAATAGGAGGCAGGGGACACGATGTTTACCCAGGTTCGGGCCCTCTCTATGGAGGTAATTCCCTATGTCCTGCTTGATTGATATTGATGAATACGTGTATTACAAGAGTTGATCTACCACAAGATCGTAATGGCTAAACCCTAGAGGTCTAGCTTGTATGGCTATGGTAATGAGTTCTCTCTTCTATCTGGACTAAGTCCTCTGGTTTATATAGACACTGGGAGGATCTAGGGTTACACAAGGTCGGATACAGAGAAAGGAATCTACATATTTGGTCGCCAAGCTTGCCTTCCACGCCAAGGAGAGTCCCATCCGGACACGGGTGCAGTCTTCGGTCTTTGTATCTTCACAGCCCATCATTCTGGCCCATGGCTAACAGGCTAGCCATCTGAGGACCCCTTAGTCCAGGACTCCCTCAGTAGCCCCTGAACTTGGCTTCAATGACAAGGTATCCGGCGCATAGATCTGTCTTCGGCATTCCAAGGCGGGTTCCTCTTTCCAAACTCCAAGATAGTCTCCGGACATATTGATCGTGTCCGGACCTATAACACACACACCACACACAACCACGGAGACAATATAATAAACCACGAGTCCAATCCACTGACAACTTTTTTACAACATGACATTACGTCTGCCCAGTCATAATTTCAACCCGTTTTTCGTCTGCCGCTCCATGTTTCGAGACACAGTTGCCATTGGCACGTCTTGTCAAAGCAGAGATCGTGTCCCCTTATTGCGGGATTTTCATCAATTCGGGCGTGGGTAACCCAACTGTGTCGTTTACACAACCCTTGGGAGTAGGCGAGGTTTAAGGTGAGTGGGGAGGCGTTCAATATTCATTGCCCTTATAAGGAGATAAGAATGCCCTTTCTTCTCCCACGCCTTCTCTCTTCCTCTGCCGTTCCACTCTCAAGCTCCAGCGCCCAAGTTCTCATCTTTTTCCCACTCGAGCAAGCACTCAACCATGTCTGGATCCGGAGTTCAAGGCAAGTGGATGGTCTCCTCCGTCAAGGAGGAGGACATTACCGAGCTTCGGGCGGCCGGGTACCTGGCGAAGGAAATCGCCCACCGTCTTCCAGCCCAGGGGCAAGTCGTTACGACACCAAAGCCCAATGAGAGGGTGGTATTCATCCCTCATTTCCTCCGCGGGCTAGGGTTTCGACTCCAGCCTTTCGTCCGCGGGCTGATGTACTATTATGGGGTAGACTTCCATGATCTATCCCCGAACTCCTTCCTCAACATCTCGGTGTTCATCGTCGTGTGTGAGGCCTTCCTCCGCATCCAACCCCATTTCGGGCTGTGGCTCAAGGTCTTCAATTTGAAGCTGAAGGTGGTGGATGGCTAGCACGCGGAGTGCGGAGGCGCCATGGTGAGCAAGCTGACTAATGTCTCCTGGGCGAAAGGCACTTTCGTGGAGACTGTCAAGGAATGGCAGAAATAGTGGTTCTACATCACAGAACCCCGCGGCGCAAACTGGGCCGCCAGTGCCGAATTCAACTCCGGCGCTCCAATGTGGCTCACCTCCTGGGTTGAGAAGAGTCCAAATTGTTCATCGTCAGATGAGATGATAGCGCTACAGACGCGCGTTCAAAGTATGGTGGACAAGGATATCAAGCTTGTCGATATAATCCAGGTGATGCTAGTTCGTCGAATTCTCCCGTGCCAAAGCCGGAGCCGCCCTCTATGGGAGTTTAATTCGAAGAAGCACCATACCCTGAAGAGGCTCTTCAAAACTTCTCACGAAGGCGCCTGGAAGTTGCTCTTCAAGGGCAGCGAGACACCGCCGGCCACGGATTCGGACCGCGGGCACGATATCAATCACCTCGCCAACGAGGTACGTTATTTTTAACGCATCCCCTACTTGCTTGTTTCAAGGATGATATCTAAGATATTATTATTGCTTTTTCAGGACTGGATGGAGAGGGTGAAGCAGATCCAGTGTCCAGCTCCGCTACCTGAAGAACCAGTCATTCCACATTTAGCGAAGATGCTGGTGACGGCACCCTATACGGCGCCAGCGAAGAAGGCCATGGGGAAGGCCAAGGGGGTCCGGAGTGGCCCTCACTTCAAGGGTGCTTCTGACGCGATGTCCGAAGACAAGACCCGCTCCTCTGTCGCTGAAGACAACGACGATGAGGAGGAGAAGAGTGATTCTCCCTATGATGGTGGGAGGAAGAAGAGGGCGGCCTCCACAATTCTGGAGGCAGAGGCGCCCAAGAAGGAGAAAGGCCTGCTCGTGGGTAGCTCCGCATGGGACGCCGATGGCAGTCTGGAGCGAGCCCCCGTACCAAGCCTCGGGCCGCATCGTAAGTGCTAAGACTCGTACATGCCCATAAATCTAACCTCTCCTCTTTGTCGTATTGACATGATTAATTATGCTATTATAGTCCGGCCCATGACAGTTCCCAGCGATCCTCATCAAGAGGCTCGTTGGACTCAAAGGAGATGGCCAGTTAGACACCGCCGGCCGCTTACTCTCCCAAGGCCAAGGGAGATGACGAGGTGCTCACCCAATGGGCCCTCCTAGGTTAGGGAGAGGCTCAGACAGCCCCAGAAGGCGAAGCCTCCGTCGCCGAACACCAGGGGGACCAACCCCATGGAGACCGGGGGTGAGGGCCGTATTCAGTTCAGCCCTCAACTGGACTCAATTCCGGAGACCGATACGGCTCCATAATCTGGCACGCAACCTCCTTCGAAAGAAGGGGGTATGCCTATTCCACTGGTGACCCCTGTCCACCCAGGCGCACTAGATAATCTGCTGGAAGCGCTGTGAGGTGCTTCCATTGTGGATGAGCACTGTGTTCTTATGGGCACGTGATTGAGAGGGTTCATTCCGCCGAGAGCGGACTAACCGAAGCCTGCAGCAGCCTGCTAAGAGGTTTTGAGGTAAGCGAGGCAAAAATAGAAAATCCCGATATAGACAGTAGCCCCTGAGACACTGTCCAGTGTTCGGAAAGAAAAGCCGGACAGAGGATCAATAATTTATTGCAGGAAACTAACTAAATTGTCTGTAATGAATATGCATGCGTCGCTGTTGGCCGCCGCCTCACATACTACCGAGGTCTCCGAACTGAAGCGGAGACTGGAGCAGGCCGAGGAGGAGCTCGGCCAGGTGAGGCGGCATCTTCAAGAAAAACAAGGTATGTGATAACCCGTTATGTATTCGAAAAAACTAAAATGACATGCATTTGACCGAAGTGCCATGATATGTATAGAAGCGACGACCGAGGTCGGGGCCTGAGAGAAACCCTGGTCGAAGCCGAGGGGAAGGCTGTCAAGGAGCAGGCCGCCCGTAAGAGGCTCAAGGCCCAGGTCAACGAAGTCCAACAAGAGCTCCATGACACGGTGAGGAAGTGCGAGACCTTGGAGCACAATGCGCCGGCTCAAGAAGCCTAACTCCACAAGGCTCGTAAGAGTGCGGAGATGGCCCTGAGTGAAGCCCAGGGCGCCCTCTAGGAGATCCAGGAGGCCAGGAAGATCGCGGCGGGTAAGGCATTCAATATGCAAAGCAAGAATGTGAAGAGGAAATATCTTTTACTGACTCGGATTCGGAGTTCTCCATGGGCTTTTGTTGATCTGCCACGCAGTGTGACTGAAGCCACAGAGTTTTTCCGAGCCGAAGAAGGGGGCTCCACGGAGAAGCTGTTCTGGTCGCAATATCTTGCGCCAGAACATCTAGTGCCCTTCAGCGATCATCTAAAACAACTGGTCGAGCTGCATAGGGTGGCTGAACTGGCCATGAAGGATTTAGTAATATGGCTTTGGCCAGCCGAAGCTATACCAACAGTTACTTCAGCCTTGTGAAGAGGCTGGTTGATGCCTGTCCTCAGCTGGACGTTATCAAGCGGTCCGTCTGCATTGAAGGCGCACGTCTGGCCTTCTCCTATGTCAAGGTCTGGTGGGCGAAGATGAACGCCATCAAGTTGGCGACCAAGGGGCCGCCTGAGGGCAAGGAGCACCGCACACCCGAGCGATACTTTGGCGATGTCTTGGAGGGGTCCCACATTGTTGCGGGTTAATATACGAAAGACACGATCTTTGAATGAATATATTCAAGTTCCGTCTGCCTTGTATGATAGAACAAAGTGGGTTTTGTAATATAATGCTTGCTATAATTTTAAATTTTACCTCCTGTGCGGCCGTGTTGTATGAAATCTGAGGGTTAACCAGTCGTCGCCTTCTTCCCCCACGTAGGTAGTACGGAGGTGTTTGGGATGGAATCTAAACAATCTTGATCCAATTTTATGGTCCTTGAAGGAGTTGTTTAGTGCAATGAACTAGGCAACCTGACTATGCGGCTTTAACGCCCTCACTAAGCCATAGGAGTTCGACAATAAAAACATGGGCGCAGCCCCTAGTATCCGAACTAGAGTGCTATAAGCGTCTAATCGGGAAGTATCGATCCTTCGCATAATGCGGAAGAAATCTCCAACGATTTGCAACCTCCGAACAGCTGACTGTCTCTCGCCACATCATGACAGTCAGTTTTCGGCTTTCTCTACTAAGGTGCTCCTTTGGATAAACCAGGGCACAATCACAGTAGTTCTCCCTTTACTACCATAGCTGATATAGCGGAACGTAAGGTAGCAAGCACAGGAGCCGGGCAACCCAACTATTGACCAAAGACATGATTCGGAGCCAATGCATATAATGCTAAATTCGGGGTGCCGAACTATACTTATAATAAGTGTTCAGTCTTTTGTCACCGTAGTGTGGGGTGCTATGAAGCCCCTGGCAAACATCAAATGTACCGAAGTGTACGGGTGCTACCTGATAAAGTTACCATAAAAACAGGAAGAAAAAGAAGAACAAGTGATAAGCTAGGGCCATAAATTTTGAGCCACAAATTGTTCTTATTATGATTTCATTGGTGCATTAATGCTCGCTTATACAAGTAAGGGATAGCTACATGTGGGTCCTGAAAAACAGGTAGAGTGATTGTTAACGAAACCACCTGGAGAAGTCCCCCATATGCATGTGCTTCTTGCCGCCTTGGTTTGTTTGTCCTTCAAGAGTACCGATGATCAGGCCATCAGATGGGGCCTGCAGGATTGAAACCTGAAAAGGAAACGAATAAAAATGAAAGTATGTGTGTATCCTGTGTCGGTTAAGCTGTACTGTGGATCACAAGCTAGCTATGCCTCCGCCGATGCCCATGGAATTTTGAGTGCGTAGTTATGTACGCGCGGTGTGAATGCCACCACTTGATCGGGACTGAGACGGAGGCCACACTGCTAGTCGAACTCCTGACGAGCTGGATTGTCCCGCTGCAGGGTAGTTTGGATCCTCTTGACGGTGTCAATGGGCTCGGTAGCCGAATGAAGGTTCTGCTTGAGAAGGCCGCTCTATACTTTTGCTGCTAAGGCAGCTGTGTGCTCTTCTGTATGGAGGGAGCGTTCCATATTTCCATTGACTGTTATGACGCCATGTGAGTGAGGCATCTTGAGCTTGAGATAAGCATAGTGTGGCACTGCGTTAAATCGGGCGAATACGGTTTGTCCGAGCAGCGCATGATAGCCGCTGCATAAGGGGACGATATCGAAGATTAACTCTTTGCTTCGGAAGTTGTCCGGAGATCCGAATACAACCTCTAGTGTGATTGAGCCCGTGCAGCGCGCCTCTACACCTGGTATGACTCCTTTGAAGGTAGTCCTTGTGTGTTTGATCCGTGATGGATGAATGCCCATTTTGTGTGCAGTATCCTGATAGAGCAAGTTGAGGCTGTTGCCACCGTCCATCAGGAATCGCGTCAGGTGGAGCCCATCAATTATTGGGTCCAGGACCAGTGCGGCTGAACCGTCGTGACAGATGCTGGTCGAATGATCCCGGTGATCAAAAGCGATCGGGCATGACGACCATGGATTGAATTTTGGGGCGACTGGCTCTATCACGTAGACGTCCCTGAGTGCGCGCTTGCGCGCCCTCTTGGGGATGTGTGTAGCATATATCATGTTCACCGTTTTGACCTGAGGGGGAAACTTCTTCTGTCCCCCTATGTTTGGCTGCAGGGGCTCCTCGTCATCGTCCTTTCTCTACAATCTCTTTTCCTTGTTCTCGGCATTTAACTTGCCGGCTTGCTTAAAAACCGAGCAATCTCTATTGGTATGGTTGGCTGGTCTATCTGGGGTTCCATGGATTTGGCACGGACGGTCGAGTATGCGGTCCAGGCTGGATGGCCCCTGATTGTTTCTATTGTACGGTTTCTTTCGCTGGCTGGACTTGGAGCTGCGGAATCCGACATTGACTGTAGTGTCGTCAGTATTATTACCGTTGCTTCGGCGCTTGTGTCTGTTACGTCAGAGCTTGCCGTTGTTGTTTTTGGCCTTAGAGGGGCCTGCGTTGCTGGCCGTATTTTTACTACGAGCTAGCCAGCTGTCCTCACCCGCACAAAAGCGGGTGATAAGTGTCGTGAGGGCTGCCATAGATTTCGGCTTTCTTGGCCGAGGTGGCAGGCGAGCCATTCGTCGCGGATGCTATGTTTAAAGGCTGCTAGAGCTTCGGCATCCGAACAGTCGACGATCTGGTCCTTTTTGGTTAGGAACCTAGTCCAAAATTTCCTGGCAGACTCTCCAGGTCATTGGACTATGTGGCTTAAATCATCGGCGTCTGGTGGCCGGACATATGTGCCTTGGAAGTTGTCAAGGAAGGCTTCTTCCAAGTCCTCTCAACTGCCGATAGAATTTTTAGGCAGGCTATTTAACCAGTGCCGAGCTTGCCCTTTGAGCTTTAGTGGGAGGTATTTGATAGCGTGGAGGTCATCTCCGCGGGCCATGTGGATATGGAAAATAAAATCCTCGATCCATACTGCGGGCTCGGTTGTTCCATCGTATGATGCAATGTTAACGAGTTTGAAGCCTTCGGGGAATTCGTGATCCATTACTTCATCAGTGAAGCAAAGATGGTGTGCGGCGCCTCTATATCGGACCGCATCACGAGTAGCTCCGATGGAGTCCGTCTGCGGTTGTCGGCTCAGGTGTGACTAGGTTTTTCATGTCCGAATAGGTAGCCATCATCACGTGTCGAGGAACGTCCTCGCGATCCGCAAATCGATCGGGTATATCCTGCTTTATTGTTCAGGTCATGTGATAAGCACATTTCACATACATAATTTTGGCATTGAATTATACCATTCGTTGAGTTGTTACCACCTATTCTTGCTGAGAATTATTGAATATTCGATTGATAATCATAAAATAGATTGTGACTAGTCGTTTGTTTATTTTGCAGAAAAGTGCGATAAGGCACTATAAACTTGAAGGTTTTGTCTACAAAGAAAGAGGATACAAGACCGAGGGCTAATAGAAGAGAAGGGGGACTCGAGTATGAAGAATTAAAGAAACATGGGGCCAAAACTAAAGAAGAAAGGGATCTACTTGAGGCTGAAGAAGAGAAGAAGGAGGGCAAAAGTGCAAAATGGCATATCAGGGAGGGGATCAAAATCCCTAGCAGCCTCCATTTCTAAACCAGGCCTGGCATATCTCCATATCCCTCACCCCACCTTCTCCACCACCGGCCGCCACCGCGGCCAGGCCGGCATGGCGGCGCGCCACCGCTCCATCACCAGCATCCACCAGCACCAATCCATCTCCACGCCGCCGCCAGCACACACCGCCCATCCATCTAGCCACCAGAGACACCGCATCACCACCGCGCCTCCACCCCATGCTCGCGCGCTCGACCAGACGAGGTGCCTGGTGTCCCACGCGACCGTCCCCACAATGCTGCTGCTCTTCCCACGTCCCTGATGCTACTATGCTTGCGCCTGATCTCTGCTGCTCCTTCTCCAATCTCCTGCTGCTTCTCTTCTTCTATCTCCAAAACTACTGTTGCTCCCCATCCTCACGTCCTTGCTGCTCCTCTTTCTTCAATCTTGCTGCTGCTTCCCCCATGCCTCTACTTCCTTTCTTCTCCTTCACTTTCTGCCGGCTGCTTCTCCTTCTTCAACACCTTCTGCTGAATCTCTCTCTCTCAACCTCCCTTTGCTGCTGCTCTCTCCTCAATCTTGATGCTGCTATCTCTCTTTCTCCCTCTCCTCTTTGAATTTTCTGTAATAGGAGATGTTTAGCACATGTAATATTCAGATTTTATAAGAGCTTGCAACTTGATTATTGTTCAGTTTTTATCCATAAAATTATATGTTCAGAATAGTGTATGTCTTGTTGCTTTGGGAATTAAATGATATATGATATGTTGTTTCTTTGGTAACTAGTGCTCTGTCAGCTTATATGTGTGTTCACCCTGTGTATTTCTTCTCGTTGTACTCGTTAATTTCTACTAGTAATTTTTAGTTGTTAAATACTGTTGTGTTGACCCATGGTACTAGTCTCGTGGTTTGTATAATCTCGTCCATATATGCGTTGTCACTCGTGCACTGCTCTTATTTCGAAGAAACTTGTTCAGTTTTGTAGTACATTTTTTGCTCCAGTACTTGTGTTATAAAGGACTGTGATATAAATGCCTCTTCCTTCCCCTATATACATATGCTAGATATATTAGTGATCATCTCTTGTTATTTTCTTTCTGTCGATGACGATGTCCTATGTCAGTATTTAGTTTCTAAAATAATAACAAAATACCAAAAAGACAGTAAGATAATCTGAACCTCCCCTTTCTTATCTGCATTTTCTTTGTTGTCAACCTTGTTTAGTTTAGGTTTTATTTTCTGCATCCGTCTCTTAAAATTGTGTTACCTAGATTTAGCTGAGCATAGTCGTCGTCGCCTAGTCCCTGTGGGGAACACGACACTCGCAGTTCGGGCGAAATAACCCACTGTACTTTCAATCGATCATCATGTCGAAGGTCATATGTATGACCGTGAGCTGATTTACCTCTGCCTTTGCGATGAGGCAGGGCGGACTGGTGTTCGGCTTGAGTTGCCGCTTTGTCCCGTCCACATGGTGGTCGGTTATCCACATTGCGCAATGGTGGTATGTGTTCTAGCGCCTCATCGTCGAACTGAGGTAGTAATTTGCGCTTCAGGTAGCTTTTGGCCGGGCGGTTGAGGCCGTATTCTTTGGCTGCTAGGACATTGGTCCATTTATCGTTGAGCAGATCCTGGTCAGCTTGAAGCTACTGCTGCTTCTTTTTCAGGCTCCTTGCAGTGGATATTAGCTGGCGCTTGAAGCGCTCCTGCTCAAGAGGTTCCTCAGGCACGATGAAATCCTCGGTGCCGAGGCTCGCCTCATCCTCGGAGAGCGGAAGATAATTAATGTCCTCCAAGTCCTCGTGCGTGGCCTGTCTACTAGGGCTACCCTGCCCATCTTCCCGTTCATCCCATTCGGTAGCTGCGTCAACGGGGTCTTCATTTTCTTCGGCACCTTTCGGAGTGTTGTCTTCTCATTTGCCGGTGTTGCTATCTTTATGTCAAGACCCCGATCCTAAGTCACACCGATCTAGCATGTAACACATCATATCACTTTGCGGCCTCACGCACGGTATTCCCACGGGTGCCACCTTACCTGGCCCGGGACCGTTTGTGCCTTTTGGCTCATGTATATGATAGTGTTGCTAGCATCCATGTGACAAAGAACCCGGGCCGACATGACTAGTCGTGAACCCAAAGTGGCACTAACTTACAGGCACATGCATACATGAACCAGCATCGAACATGTCGGCCATCAGCATGTGAATCTGGGTTGTAGCAACTGGGCTAACAGGACTTCGGGAACCCGGGCTATAGCAGGCTAGTAGGACTTCGGAAGTCACCGCGTGACATTTCCCCAAAGGGACAGACACAAGAACAAAGTGGGACACATGCCGGCCAGTCTAGGTGTTCCGGAGCAGTAGTAACTGGGCTAGTAGGACTCCGATAAACCGGGCTGTAGCAGACCACCATGGCTCAGTGGAAGCACCAGACTACATTTCCCCACAAGAGAGGCTACCAAGGATAAACAACTAGGTTGTCGGATCCCACACATACCAAGCATTTCAATCATACACACAATATGCCCGATATGTGTAAATACAACATGGCATCATAACAAAACTCTATGACTCAAAGTATTTATTCATTAGGCTCCGAAGAACCAAGTATTACAAACATGGGTCTCATGACCCAACATACAGAGCATACAAGCAACAAGCACATGCGGAAGCTTAACTTGTCTGAGTACAAACATCTACAAATGAAGAAGGCTGAGAATCCTGACTAACTACCAGATCCTGCCGAGGGCACAAGATTGTAGCTGAGGTATCAAGCTAAACGCCAAAGTCCACGCGGAACTACTAGAGAGACTGAAGTCTCCATGCGAAACATA
Source organism: Triticum aestivum (assembly GCF_018294505.1). NCBI lineage: Eukaryota > Viridiplantae > Streptophyta > Magnoliopsida > Poales > Poaceae > Triticum > Triticum aestivum. The sequence continues at coordinate 238,802,373 of NC_057809.1, forward strand.
AATTAAGCGAACATGAGTACAAATGTACTCAGCAAGACTTACATCAGAACAAGCTACATATGCATCAGTATCAACAAAGGGGGTGGTGGAGTTTAACTGCAGCAAGCCAACTTTGACTCAGTGGCTAACCTGAACTATGACTGCAAGCAACTCTTTTGAGGTGGCGCACACGAGTCCACATATTCACCATATCAATTCACCACTATGGATCCGCACCCATCTCCCTACGAGAACGCCATCCATAGCACTCACGCTTGTCTTGCGCATTTTAGAGTATCCACGTTCACTTGTCTATGAATTGTACAGGCAACCCAGAAGTCCTTTACTGCGGACACGGCTATTCGAATAGATCATTTATAACCCTGCAGGGGTGTACTTCTTCACACACGCTCTCGCCACTTACCACCATGTACACATTGTGTATCTCGGCAACCTTCAAGCGGAAGCCTGGCGAGGGAGTCGGCGACAACCTGATTAACCACACAAGTCTCCAGTCCAGGTTTATCACCTATTCGGGTTCCATCCGCGAGGAGATCCGACCGGAGTTTCGCTCACATCCCCAAACAATGTGTGCAGGGTTCCCGAGACACCAAACGGGCGCCCAGTACACTGTGCCACAGTGTATCTACCGCATCGTAGCCCACCCCTATGGTTAGCGCTACACACGGCCTCCAACACATATCCTACAAACACCAGAAACTAGTTGCAACTCCTGGACAGAGGACAAGGTGGTTAATAAGTCGAGAGGGTAAATTAAGGATCCCAATGAGTGGTAGTAGCTGTTCATGGATCACAAACACAGAACTCAGTTCCTGAGGACGGTTTCAATGAGACAACCCACCATGTACTCCTACATGGCCTCTCACCACTACCTTTACCAAATCGTTTTCACACTCTTAGCTCACACACAGTAGGACATGTTCATCACCATTACAATTCATACCCGATGAATCAGTCCTGACTCTACTCTAAGCAGTAGCAGGCATGACTAACAAGCATGAATGAGTAGGCACATCAGGGCTTAAACAACTCCTACTCATGCTAGTAGGTTTCATCTATTTACTGTGGCAATGACAGGTCATGCAAAGGAAAGGGGTTCAACTACCGCAACATGTAACAGATGAATCATTGTGGTCCTAGTAAAAGAGAGCAGGAGCGAGAGAGTGGAATTGTATGGGAATGAACAAGGGGGTTTTGCTTGCCTGACACTTCTGAAGATAGAATAGCTCTTCATCGGTGTCATCGATCACATCGTCGAAACCACGTCTACTGAGAGGGGACATTCACCAGCAAACGAGAGGGAACACAATCAATGTAATGCAACAAACAAGATGTATGATCATGGCATGTGAAGTTACTGAATTCACCTAATGCAACAGTTAGTCATATTAATTGAAGTGGAATTCAAACATATAGCAAATTCCAACTCCAAAACTACATACCATATATTCCATAATCATGAATTGTCCTAGTTGGTGATGTTAAATTGCTCAAACATGCATGAACATGGCATAAACAAATTCTTCATATTTTCTGATAATTTTTCATATATAAATCATTTCATTTGGAGTTACGGTTTAATTTCTATGATTTTTAGAAGTTAGTGATATTTTCTGGAATTTCCTGAATAAGAATAAATCCAGAAAATAGCTTATTGCATCGGCATGACATCAGTGTGACATCATCAGGTCAACACGCCAGGTCCAAGTCAAACCTGACCAGTGGGTCCCACTGGTTAGTCTCATAGTGTCATTTGTGTCGCTGACAGGTGGGCCTAGTCAACGGCCACGTCAGCACAGTCAAAACTGACACGTGGGGCCACTCTTGTTAGTTAAACCTAAGCAAAAACTAAACCAAGTTTAATTTGGCAGTGGGGCCCTGCTGTCAGTGTCACTAGGTGTTAACTAACTGCATCATTAGCCAAACTAATCTGCCACGTCACCATCGCCGGAGTTACGCCGGCGATGACCACATCCGACAGCGGAGGTGCACCTTGCGCTCGCTATGGAGCACTATTCGACATGTGGTTTTCTCCTATGGGTTCTTGGGAGTGAGGCGCATCCAAAGAAACAAGCAGCAGCAGCTAGGGTGGCCGGAGTTGATGGCGGCGAGCTCTTTTGCGGCCGCCGGAGTTCGGACAACGACGGGTTCAGCGTTGTAGTGCACTAGGGGAGGAGCTGGTGTGTGCTACATGCTCCTGGTGAGGCGTGGAGCATGGCAGTGTGCTCGTCTTCGAGCCACCGTGGCTCTGGCCACGTCGGCAACGAGGTACGGCGGTGGTGAGCTTCGGCCGTGGTGGATGACCGAGCTAGGGGACGGGAACGGAGGGGGCGAGCAAACGAGAAGCAGCTGGAGCTCACGAAGGATCCGTAGGGATGGTTAGCGGGAGGCGGCGAATCAGCGATGACGATCTTCGGTGTCCAATGATGGAGACGGTGGCGATGGCGGCGTTGCGGCGCGTCCGGGGCCTCGTGGCTCGTTGAGGAGGTCGGGGACGTCGAGACGGAGCTCGCAGGCACGGTGAGGGGTCGAGGGGGAGGCGGTGGCCGCGGCAGTAGCAAGCGGCGGCAACGGCAGCGTTCGGTGGCACCACGGGAAGATGCAGAGGAGGGAGAGGAGGTCCAGTGAGAGAGGGGAGAGGTGCAGAGGGTCCGGGGGGTGTCGTAGCGTCTCCAGGCGCACCAGGGCAGCGGCGGGAAGCAGGAGGTGGCACGGCGCGTGGTCGCGCGCATCGGGCACGCGCCTCCCATCCTTCTAGCGAAAGGAGGGAGATGACTGGCACGGGCCAGATGGGCCAGCTGCTACAGGAGGAGGCCAGGTAGGTGGGCCAGGTGAGCTTTCTCTCTCTCTCTCTCTCTCTCTTTTATTTCTGTTTTGTAACTTTAGGGCTTTATTTAAAATACCAAAATTAACTCAAAAATCATGAAACTTCTCATGCCCACTGTTTTGAATATATCCAACAGTAAACATTTCAGTTCATGATTATTTGGACATTTAAAATATTTTATAGCATTTAAATGCCCAAATGCAAATAGTATATGATTTAGTTCGGTGACCCTCTGTTGTGCTAGAGAAGTGTGCACCATTTTTGTCACAGGTTCTGGACCAAAACAAAAATGATGAACATTTATGAGGGGCATTTTGGGTTCATTAAAAAGATTTAACTTGACCCTAGTTGCAATTCATTTGGTGCTAGGGTTTCAACAATCCCCATTTCAACTTTCAAAGAAATTTAGACATGATGCATGGATGCTTGTGCAACTATTGCAATCAAATTTTAGGGCTGTGACGACTCACCCCCACTAAACAAGAATCTCGTCCTGAGATTCAAGCGTAGGGTAAGATGAAGGGGAAATGCAAACTAACGCAATCTTCACGATCCAGGTTGCACTTTGTAGGAACGTTGATTCATCACCATCTTTGTCTCGACGTCTTGCTCGGAGAACTTCAACCAACATGACAATGAGAGGAAAAGGAAAAACTCTAGAAGGATCGATCTTCTCGAAGATTGAACTACCGATGATCAACTCACGGAATGAGACATTGAAACATCTCTCGAGCTGAGACATGAAACATACATCCAGAGGGATGGAGTGTAACAGATGACGAAGGTTCACTAGGTAGACAACAATTTCACGCTTAAGAAGGTGGTGAGCGGTTGTCAACGTAGCGAGGAGTTGAGTTGCCATGATACCATAACGAGACATCTCAGACGAAGGTGACTCGCAGAAATATTCCCTTAAGTGGCAAAAAGAATTACTTTTGATTCAGAGATCATTGAAACTCTTTATACCAGCATAAGGCAAATCACAACAATCGTTTGGCGGAGTACAAAGGGATGGCATACCCGGACGAGAATGGATGATGTGGACTACCTTGTTGAAGACAACGCAAGGGATGCTTTTTGCTTATCATCGGAAATGGATGGAACCCGTAGTAGGACCACTTTGAAGATGATCCTGATCAATAATTACTGAGAAGGGTAGTCCATAGTAGGATGACACAATGGCGGTGCAAGCTGGGAACAAAATGCAAATGCTGGGAATGATTATAGTAATTAGGGAGAACCCAACTGTAGAGAGAGATTCCACTATTGGAAAGGTTATAGCATAACCGAGGAAACTGAGAGCAGATCCCAATTAATGCCGATGATAAATCCTAGTGATTACGCGTGCTCTCAAGAACTTGAGCATTCCCATATTCAACAAGTTTTAACAATATTCGTGTCAAGGATCCTGGCAACACAACATACTACCATGACGAATAATGGTGGAGGATGCAGATGCAAAGAAAGGTAACACTTTCGAGGCCAAGGGATCAAAATCTGGATGATCGACCGAGAAACATTTAGCACTCCGCTTGTAATGTTCTCCATGATGTGCTAGCATAACCCATTTATTAATATGGTTTGGTATCTAGAACATCAAGTAAAAGGTCGGACTTCGGGAACACAAGAATCCATTAGGAATAACTTGAGAAGTAAATCCTACGAAATCCTTATGGGGAGGTGGCCAACTTTATCAATCAGGATACTACAATAATAGATCTTCCGGCTGGGTGTGTTGGCCACGACATCCACTTAGCGGGTTAGAAAGAGACCAATATTATAGTTCTTGGGAAATGTCCCAACCATCATATCTGCCTAAGATTCAGATCTGGTTGGTGTCAGGATATTCCAGACTCATCATTTCTGAAAGGAAGGATTGCAACACAAATTGATGAGATGACGTTGCAAGATTCTTAGGAAATGAACTATGATAGAAAGCTCCAAAACATGAGCGGGTTTTGCTACAACATGTGAACATGCTGTCCCAGACAAGCATGACCACGTAGTAGTCTTATAATAAAATACTACCAAGTTCAGATTGGGAACCATCATCGAGGATAATGAAGTCCTAGCATAAGTATGATTCTTAAGAAGGAACTTCTTCTCCTTGAGCAAATCAATCAGTGGCTTGGTGTGCTAGGGAATACATATGGAGTGGAGGTAATTAATCTACCAAACCATAGAATACCTTCGCACTTCCATAACTGACTTGGGATGATTCCAAAGGAAACAAAAACAATCTTTCTCGAATTCATGGCGGCAACTTACACCTAATGCATGTGAACTTGGAGAAAGTAACTTCTTTCACCAAAACATATACCTCATGAGCGGAACACGAAGGCAATGCTTACAAAGTTTCCAACACTAGCTCAATGTTGAACATGAGTCATGGAGGAGACAAGATGTTGCTGATGGGCTCAACAGCAACTCATCGGAATTTCCATATCACTGGAATTCCACCATTATGGAACAATATGATAGTATTGGTCAGACCAAAAGATGTAATGGTGTATGCTTGGGGAATCAATCACGAGTAATACAACATTATGGATATCGTTGGTTCTGATTTGATTTGAAGATAGCCCAAACTCAAATCAAAGTTTGATAAGTCAATAGGTCCAACAACTGATCATAGGGACCAAACGATGAAGATATCATCTTTCTTCAACACACACAGATTTATCCCTTGAAATGAACTAAGCTAGGTAAGCTTTTATCTTCCAACTTTCCAAGTTGTTGTTTGGCTTAACCAACTAGCTCAGGGGTACCCAACACGGATTCTTGGAGAAGGGGTGGTTTAAAGGAAAACCAACTTGATCATGAGTTCAACATAACAGTCACGGGGAAACCTGGTAATACTTCTGAAAGAATAATCGGAAAATCATGAACCACCGATATGTTATTAAGCTCGGTAATAATCCTTCTTTTCAGGGCAAGACGATATGATCAAATAAGCGAGGGATTGGCACAATCCTAACTCATTGATCGAAGTGTGCACCATAAATATGGACTAGGTAGCACGATCAATCTTAGAATGATGATTCAATAACCAGCACACTAAGAATGAGAGTATAGTCCATTAACTACCAAGCAATGGAGTTGCTAGGAGTATTGATTTCACACATCTCAATTCACTTGTCGGCATTCTGGTCACAACAACACAGAGACCGAGAAATGAATAATGATGGCGAGAAGTATCACTGTAGTCAGGAATTCATAAGATGGTGTGCAATTCCCATGACATTCTTGATATAAAGATGGTAATACCCCAAGGTAGAACAGAACAAAAACTGGATTGGCATTTTGATCTGTGGAATACAACTACTTTGACCCAATCCTAGATATGGATGAGGTACTGGAGTTTGTTTCTCCTAGTCATTCCGGAATAGAATGGCTTGACGGACCACAAGAATAATAGGCATCGATGAACACGATCACACACATACTCTTGACTATCATTTGATAGATGAAGGTCGGAATATAACTGAAGGGGGACAACTCAAGGAACATATAATTTTCTGAGTTGTGGATGCATAGATTAGTATGTCGAGAAAAGCTCAACATTTCTTCTGAATAACCCATGCAGAACGGTAGAACTGGCAGATTCACAATGTAGAATGGAGAACTCATTAAGAGCACTCTGGTTGTGATCTTTTGGTTCAAAGAACTTCTGCCATAAGCGGTTCATGGTATTTGGAAGAATGATATACCACGGACCTCGAAGACTATCACAAGGTCACTAATATCCTAAAGGAACGAGCAACACTATCTACACGGATTAAGTAGAGTGAGTCTTGGGTTCAAAAACCCAGAAATAGAATGCCTACTAACTAAATGGCATCATGGGATGCTTTCGAGAATAATGGCTAGAATCACCACACTGGGAATACAAAGCATTGATAGATTACTAGGTGACTCTCTAAGACACCTAGGGTCATAATAATAGCTCCAACATATATGTCGAGGCAATAGAGTACCTCAACTCACCGATTAGTGTGGTTGAACTGGCCCAAAGGGACATCGGGAATGAGAAGAGGGAATTTGCAAATGCTTCAGATTAGTTAGAAACCTGGGATGAATCAGACATCATAAAGACTGTAAATGCTCAAAAGATTTGAGACATCCTGCAAAATAGTGGCATGACCACTCAGCATCACAATATCAAGGTTCTGAGGCTAGCTATGAACACACGGAAGTAGTATAAACTGAACCGAGACTTGAATTCATCAATCCTATAAGTCTATGGATTAGTAACACGTCATCCTGAGAGATAGATGAGAAGGCCTAGTTCTTAATCCTCGTAGAAAAGAAGAGGTTGACTCATATCAGAAGGCATAAGGTATAAGGAGTAAAAAGAGCCTTACGTTCCCTTCCCCAATCATTTCCCTTACATAACTAAAGCATTTCTAGACACAACTTCGACCGGTTTGGCTTGGTAATACTACATGCAATCAGGCTCTGATACCAAAGCTGTCAGGACCCCGATTCTAAGTCACACTGATCTAGCATGTAACACATCATATCACTTTGCGGCCTCACACACGGTATTCCCACGGGTGCCACCTTCCTTGGTCCGGGACCGTTTGCGCCTTTTAGCTCACGTATATGATAGTGTCGCTAGCATCCATATGACTAATCGTGATCCCAAAGTGGCACTAACTTATAGGGACAGGCATACATGAACCATCATTGAATGTGTCGGCCATCAACGTGTGAATCCATGTTGTAGCAACTGGGCTAACAAGACTCTGGGAACCCGGGCTATAGCAGGCTAGCAGGACTCCGGAAGTCACCGCGTGACATTTCCCTGAAGGGACAGACACAGGAACGAAGTGGGACACATGCTGGCCAGTCTAGGTGTTCCGGAGCAGTGGTAACTGGGCTAGCAGGACTCCGATAAACCGGGCTGTAGCAGACCACCATGGCTCAGTGGAAGCACCAGACTACATTTCCCCATAAGAGAGGCTACCAAGGATAAACAACTAGGTTGTCGGATCCCACACATAACAAGCATTTCAATCGTACACACAATATGCCAGATATGTGTAAATACAACATGGCATCACAACAAAACTCTACGACTCAAAGTATTTATTCATTAGGCTCCGAAGAACCAAGTATTATAAACATGGGTCTCATGACCCAACATATAGAGCATACAAGCAACAAGCACATGCGGAAGCTTAACTTGTCTGAGTACAGACATCTATAAATGAAGAAGGCTGAGAAGCCTGACTAACTACCAGATCCTGCCAAGGGCACAAGATCGTAGCTGAGGTATCAAGCTAAACGTCGAAGTCCAGGTAGAACTACTAGCAAGACTGAAGTCTCTCCGCAAAACATAAATTAAGCAAACGTGAGTACAAATGTACTCAGCAAGACTTACATCAGAACTAGCTACATATGCATCGGTATCAACAAACGGGGTGGTGGAGTTTAACTACAGCAAGCCAGCTTTGACTCAGTGGCTAACCTGAACTACGACTGCAAGCAACTATTTTGAGGTGGCGCACATGAGTCCACATATTCACCATATCAATTCACCACTATGGATTTGCACCCGTCTCCCTACGAGAACGCCATCCATAGCACTAACGCTTATCTTGCACATTTTAGAGTATCCACTTTCACTTATCTATGAACCGTACAGGCAACCCAGATGTCCTTTACCGCGGACATGGCTATTCAAATAGATCATTTATAACCCTGTAGGGGTGTACTTCTTCACACACGCTCTCGCCACTTACCACCATGTACACGTCGTGTATCTCGGCAACCTTCAAGCGGAAGCCTGGCGAGGGAGTCGGCCACGACCTGACTAACCACACAAGTCTCTAGTTGTCGGATTTCGGGTTCTGGCAGACCCTTGAGGTTCGAACACTGGGGTGCGTGCGGAGATCTCTCCCCTACCAGTCTACGTTCAATCTCCTAATCTAAGATGGAAACAACGAACAACACAAGGGACACAAGGTTTATACTAGTTCGGGCCTCCGTCCTGCCGCTCTGTCGGTCTTGGTATCGTTGCACCGGAATGGTAACCTTTGCTTGGTGCCTTGGCCTGTGCTTGCCCCCTTTGCACCCAAGGGGAAACAAGGACACTGCGCAGGCCGGCGTCCGCCTGGTCTCGATCGTCATGGCTTGCGTCACGGGCTCCTCACGAGGTACCCCTGCCTTGATCTCTCCACCTCCTCGCGAGCCTGCCTGATGAGGCTGCCCCTGAGGAAGCTTCTGGTCGTCCGCCCCGCGAGGCTTGGCCCCTCGCGAGGGTCTTGAGCTTGAGCTGATGAAGATGGGCCGCGCTGGGCCCCCAGTTGAGCCACGCCGCAGGCTGCAGGCAGGCAAGTCTGGGGACCCCCATTCCCAGGACGCCGACAGTAGCCCCCGGGCCCACGGCGCGCCCAGGCTTGGCCTAGCAGGGAAGCGAAGGGGCGAGCGCGAAGCGCCGCGGGCCCCAACAGCCGACGGCCTTGGGCGCGCGCATGGCGACTGATTGGACGTGGGCGTATGCGCTTCCCCATGATGCCTCGGCGACCACATGACTTGATAAGTCCCTGCATGCAGAGAAACCGGTCATGATTACCTATGATCGTGGTGCTCGGCGGTTGGCCTCCTCCGGCTATAAGTACGGGGCCGCGCGAGTTCCCTCAGCCCGTCCCTTCTTGCTGCTCCTTTTCTCCTTCTTGGCTACTCGCCGCTCCCATGGCTCCAAAGAGATTCTCGGCCGCGGAGAAAGGAAAGGCCCCCTAGGCTAGGCCTGACTCCCCCCGGCCAAGCGCGGCCGAGGCCGCCCTCGCAAGTATTCCACGGTCCCCGTAGTGGCTTCCCACGACCATGGAGGCGGTTCCCTGCACGGTGGTGAGCGCCCGGCCGCCGATGGGGGGCACGCCGTGGCTGTGCGCCCCCCTAGGCCATGCTTTCGCTCTACGGAGGTGCTGCCAGAGTTCGTCGTGTGGCCAGTGGACCCAACCAGCACCCGGCTCCAGCTCCCCCATTTCTTCGTAGATGAACTGCCGGCCAGTGCCCAGTGCGGCTTCTGGCTCCAGGAGGACGGCTGCTGCAGCAGGGCCTCCTGGGCTTCACTGGAAGTCCCCGTTTCTGGGAATGGGGCCCTGACCCGCGGCTGGCAAACGTTTGCCTGCGCGCACAGCCTGGGCCGGTGGTGCACCCTGCATTTCAAGTTCGATGGCGACGCCACCCTCTACGTGAGGGTGTTCGGGGAAGACGGTCGCCATGCTGGGTGCTGCCCCGAAGACGACGACCGTGGCCGCCTGGGCAGCCCCGGTACTGACCAGGATGAAGACAGTGACGGGCGTACTGGCGGCGATGCTCGGGGTTTGCTGAGCTTCGGCGACTCCCTCTCAGGCAGCAGCTCTTCCAGCGGTGGCTGCGACCAGCCCCTCGCCATCGCACCCGCCTGGGTGAAGGTAGCGGGTCAGCCCGCCGTTGCACCCTGATGAAGCGAGAGGAGGAATCCGCCTGAGCCTCAGGAGCAGCTCAGACCTTCGCCGTGGGTTGTTGTAGGACGAATCGTGCCCATTTTGTTTTCCTTCCTTTCCTGCACAGAAATAGAGGGTACTATAAGGCCCCTCGGGGGCGTGTTAGAACTGCTGCTGTTAACCATCATGCTGCTTCTGCTACTTCTGCGCTGTGTTTCCGCGTCGTGCACCCATGTGCGGGAACTGTTTTAGCTCGGTGGGCCCTGACGCGGTCCTCGCCTCCCAAGGCCGTGGCCTCGCCGTGCGCTTCGTGCCCTGCAAGGATTAGTAGGAGGGGTAACTTTTGGTCTTGGTTGTGGGGGCGATCGGCCCAGGTCCTGCACTCGTGTCGCGATGCCCGCGGGGCACGGACTTGGAGGGGTGCTCCCGCAGAGGACTCGGATAGGAAAGCTCCAAATGATCGGGGCAGAAAAACGCTCACGAGGGCGCCCACGAACCTCCCTCGCGAGACTTGTGCGAGAGAAAACGAGGCAAGCGAGCGAGAAAGCAAAGAGTCACAAGTCAGGAACGTCAACAACTTCAATAAAACTTCAAACGGGAATAACCAAGCCAACTACAGAAAGCAAATGGAAAAGCCACGTCCGACACCTATTCTAGTCTTCGACGTCTACTCACTAGTGCGGAGCTAAGTGCTGCCACTGGGCGTGGGCAAGAGCCCCGAGGCCCAAGGGCGGCACTCCGGAGACTCTGGGGCATGTACAGCCCCACTCACTATCACGTGAGAGTGTCACGGGCGGCGAGCTTCACAGGCATTGGCCTTCTTCACAGGCACCGGGCCTTTCCTGAAATGCGGCAGCTTCATAGGCATTTGCCTTCTTCACAGGCACCGGGCCTTTCCCAAAACACGGTAGCTTCACAGGCATTTGCCTTCTTCACAGGCACCGGGCCTTTCCCAAAACGCGGCATCTTCACAGGCATTTGCCTTCTTCACAGGCACCGGGCCTTTCCTAGGCGCTAGGCCTCGCTTATGGATAGAACGTCCAGAGATGTTGGATGTTCCACGTGTTCTGGATGGGCACCCCCTCCGTGGTCTCCAAGCGCGCGGAACCAGGCCTGGAGACATGAACAACCTTGAATGGGCCCTCCCACATGGGAGAGAGCTTGTGCAGCCCCTCCTTGGAGAGAACCCATCTGAGGACAAGATCCCCCACCTCAAGAGTTCTAGGGCGGATGTTGCAGCAGTGGTATCGTCGCAGCGCATGTTGATACCTTGCCGCTCGCAGCGCGGCTTCTCGACGGCGTTCCTCCCCTAGCACGAGACCCATCCCCCGCATGCCGTCCTGCTGCGTCTCGTCAAACGCCAGAACCCATGCGAAGCAACGCCTGACCTCATGAGGGAGAACAGCCTCTGCTCTGTAGACGAGGAAGAACGGGGTCTCGCCAGTCGGCTTGGTCGCGGTTGTGCGGATTGACCACAACATGGACTGGAGCTCGTGTACCAGCCCCTGCCACAGGCCTCCAGCTTCTTCTTGAAGGTCATGGCTTTGAGGCCCCTCAGGACCTCCGCGTTGGCTCACTCGGCATGGCCGTTGCTCCGGGGGTGTGCTACCGAAGCTTAGAATATCTGCGTTTCAAGGTTAGCACAGTACGTTTTGAAGAGATTACTGGTGAACTGCGAACCGTTGTCATGGATGATGCGGTTGGGCACCCCAAATCGGCTCACGAGGCCCTTGATGAATTTGACTGTAGAGCCTGCTGGGATTGTGCGGACGACTTCCACCTCAGCCCACTTGGTGAACTTGTCCACAACGACGTAGAGGTAGCAATAGCCCCCTGGCGCCCGAGGAAACGGGCCCAGAATGTCCAGCCCCCAAACTGCGAACGACCATGAGAGGGGTATAGTAAGCAAAAGCAAATGTCTCCCACCACCCCGCCGCCCCCTTAACCCTAGCCACCCACCACCTCCGGTGATCTCCACATCCCACCGTGGGAATTGCCATCTGATCGGCTCATCCTCTCCGGCGTATCTCATCGTGCCCCTGGTTATTCTCTTCCTCATGGCGGTCCATGCTGCGCTCTATCTGGGGTTGGACTTTTCCCCGGGGATGAAGTTGTCTCAAGAGATCCATCACACCTTCCATAGATCGGTGCACCCCACGAAGGATACGGGCCACTTTACCATGGTGGTCTCGTTTGTAAGGCATTCTTTCCGCTTGGACGTGGACAATGTTGGTCTTGCACTTGAATCTGCTATTGGCGGCTATTGTTCTCAGCTTAAGGTATCTTATCTTAATATTGGAGTTTTTTGGTTCAATGTGTCATGCAAAGATGTAGGGTTCTTCATCTTGCATCAGAGAAGTTTTGTCTGTCCCCAATTCAAATGCTTCTTTCATCTTTGGGGCCATGGAGGTCCTGATTGGGAAAAGGAGTTTAGGCTTTGGCAATCAGAATGCAACCAAGAGTGGACGTTAGTTAGTCCTTCCAAGAGGAGAGCACGCCTTGGTATGGAGGCAATGCAAAATGCTCCGACTAAGTCTTCTCTACGTTCTCGTTCCTCTGGTTCGATCTCTCATAATCATGTCAAGTTTGCCACATTCATGAAATACCCCGTCCGGAAGGGTTATAATTATGGGCCAACGGCTACGGAGGTGGCCACCGTCCGGGAGGCAGGGTATGAAGTCTCTGAACGGGAGGTTTCTCCATCTCAGGTGCCGGCATCTTCGCCGGCGGCAACCCCCTTGATTCAATTTGGTTCTTTACCGCCTTCTCCGCAGGGTGTATCTCATGCATGCAATGCCTCCGGATTTTCTGGAAGATTGTTGTTCCCTACAACGGAAATTTTAGATTCATCCCCATCAGCTGCAGATGTGTCCTTGAGCACTGGTGCATGCTCCGGCCCACCTCTGGTTTTGGGCCCTGACACAGCCTTGGGCTCTTACGCTCAGCCCATATGTCTCTCTGATGATGAGGGAGGCATCCCACGGTCGCCGGCGATTCGGTTTCCCTCCCCAAAAGAAATAGTGAGTGATTTACAAAGTTTTGACGAGATGATTGAGAATATTGCTGCAAGCTACTGGGACTGTCATAATTGTTTGGGTATGCGCCACCTGTCAGAGACCTGCATTAATCCGGTGCATTGTAGAAATTGTTTTCGGTCCAGCCACATTAAAAAAGATTGCACCGGCCAACCTCCTGACACATCCCTCTGGGTGCCTAAAGTCCCATCACCTGGTTTTGGAAGTCGAGCACACAAGGAAAACTCTGCTTCTTTTGCCTCTTCGGTTTCCCAAGACCAAACAACTCCCGAGCAAAAAACCCCAGACCCTGCATCCCCATTGCCGCCGTCCTCCCCTTTGCTGCAGCCATTGCCAAACCCCCAAGCTTCTTCGCGCTCGGATCTCCACCCGCCGCCCTCAATGGCGGTCTATGAGATTGATCCATTTCGGTTCATCCCCGTCGGCTTCGACATTGTGGATGGTGGCGCTGATTGCCTGCCGCGCACCTTCTACACTCCGGTGACCCCTCCGCCCCGAGCGCACGAGCAGTTTATGGTGGCCATTGTCAAGCCCGTTCCACCGCTTGAGCTCGTCGGTGTCCGACGACAGCAAGTGCTCAACTTCCTGGTACAGACTATGCACATCCCCGTTCTATCTGCTCAAACATGGTTTCAAGGTGTTGGATTATTTGAGATGTCAGACCCTGTAGTCCGTGCTTCTTTTACAATGCATCCAGCATTTCCTCTGGGTCTGGATGAGGAGGGCAATGAGTTCTTTGTTAGATTCATACCGCATAATCAAGGGGAGGGCTTCAGAGCTCTGCATGGTCATCGACAAGGGTGGTTAATGTTTATTGGAATCCCTCTGGACTATCGCAACACATAGTGCATTGCAGATATGGTTAGTTCTTTTGGTCAATTCCATTATTGGAATAGTACAGACACGCGCAAGGTTAGGTCTCTAGTTCGAGCCTATTTTCCTGATAACGCTCTGGTTCCACGTTCAGTTGTGTTTCGTGAGTTTGCTAATTGGGGAGGGACAGTCGTTTCTTGGACAGCAGGCTGTTATATTCTCGATGGAGACTTTGCAGAAGCTATGATACCTGCAGATGAGGATCCCATGCCCTTGGATGGCAATCCACATCCTATGCTAGGGGCAAATCCTCCACCACAGCCTTTCTGGGCAATGCCTCCTTACCCTGCCCTGGGATGGAATGTTGTGCCCCCTAGACACGACCAAGGGCACCATGAGGCTGCTAATGGTTGGGCGCAGAACATGAACCATGATGCTGGTTGGGGGCCTTGGGAAGAACCGGCTGAGCAGGCAGAACCTGCTCCTGTGCAAGACCCAATCGCATAGGATCAGAACTCCATGATTCTGAACCTCTCTTTGGACTCGGATGGTGACGATGACATGGCAGAGGTGCAGCAGCCTATGTTAAATATTCACCCAGTTGGTCCCTTTGACCCGATTAACTTGGGGATTGTCCGTGTCTTCTATGGACTTGTCCTCCCACCGGCTATGATATGGGAATGCTCCTTCAAGTCTCTGCTGCCTGCGTTTGCAATCTGCAATGTTCCATGTTTGCTGCCCCGAATCTGTTTGCCGCCGATGCCTGTCAAGTTTGACTCTGACTTGGAGTAGCGATGGTTGTCTGCGGTTAACAAACGCTCTTCTGTGGTAATCCAAGAGCTCAATGATGATATGCGCTGCCTGGACTCACAGCTTACAGGACATACGCAAGATATGCTAGAGCAGAGTTCTGAACCACAAATGCAAAATGAGTTTCAGTTTACCTCTGTCATAGCATCACCTTTGGGGAAGAGGCCGCGGCAACCTCGTCTGAAGCATACAGTCACCATGGTTAAGGAGAGCCCAGACTTTTCAATCAGATGGATGACTCGCAGCTGTGCTAAGAGAACTGGCATGAAGCCAACATCTGCAATCTCCATCAAGCCAATGCCTCTATGATGCCCAAGGCCAAGAAGCTAAAGTTTGACTCTGCCCCGTGTCAAGACAGCACTTTGCCGCCACCAACACCTATCTCTACCTTGCAGGCAGTCGGCGAGGCCCTTGGCATCGCTCCGGAAGACTTGACGGTGGAAAAGCTTATGGCTTCTCCTAAACCTAATCCACAACTAGATAGTTCCAATGATGAGTGAACTTTACTATGCAGCTCTGGGGCGTCTGATCTGTTGGGCCTTTTGTTGCTTTGCTTTATTTCCGCTCTGTATGCCTGAACCTTGGATCTTTTATGATCCTGCTATCAGTAGCTTTGCTGAAACTTGTACTGTGCTTTTAATCGGCACAGTTGGTTACTTTCAGTTTATTATGGTTGTCTATGGGGACTACAACGTTTCGTAATTGGTCAGTCCTATGCTGGAATGTGCGCGGCTTGAATTCACCGGCTAGGCAGCGTGATGTGCGAGCCAAAATTGAAGAGAGTCGCTGCTCCATTATTTGTTTGCAGGAGACTAAATGTGATACCTTCGATATCCGCATGATTAGGTCTTCCTGCCCTCGACGCTTTGATCAGTTTGCTTTTTCTCCCTCGGTGGGTGCTTCGGGTGGTATTCTGATCATTTGGAACTCCTCAGTTTTTGAAGGCCAGCTGCTTGAAATTCAACGGTACAATGTGCTTGTTTCTTTTAAGTCTGTTCATAGCTCTGAAAAATGGACAATGGTTTCAGTATATGGGCCTTGCGAGGGCCAACCTCGAGATGATTTTGTCAGCTCGCAATATCACCTCTCTATCCCTTCTGATGAAAACTGGTTGCTACTCGGGGATTTTAACTTTATTCGCTCTTTGGATAACAGAAACCAACCTGGAGGTGATATAAATGATATTTTTCTCTTTAATGAGGTAATAGGACATCTTGGTCTTTTGGAATTGCCAATTAAGGGGAGGAGTTTCACTTGGTCCAACATGCAGCAAACACCCCTTCTTGAGCAGCTTGACTGGTTCTTTACCACCTCGAACTGGATTTCCCATTATCCTAACACGGTGGTCTTTCCGTTAGCCAAAACTGCGTCGGATCATGTGCCTTATGTCGTGTCCATTAACACAAATATTCCTAAGTCCAAGGTTTTTAGATTCGAAAACTTTTGGGTGGACATGCCATGCTTCATGGACTGCGTGCGTAATTCTTGGGAGGCTCCGGTTTTTGCTGATCATTCAGCTTCGGCCGTGTTAACTAGGAAATTTAAACGACTGAGATCAGATTTGAGAGCTTGGAGTAAGAAACTATCTTACCTCAAGAAGCTCACGATGGACTGCAACAAGGTTATCATCTTTTTTGATCAGTTGGAGGAGGTTAGACCTCTGTTTAGAATGGAGTTTAATTTCAGGAAAATAGTCAAGCTGCAATATGAGCGTTTGCTGAAGCTTCATTATATCTATTGGAAACAGAGGTGCACCATCAGATACATTAAGGTAGGTGAAGAGAATTCGAAATTCTTCCATGCTATGGCATCGGAATGCATGCGAAGGAACTCTATAGCCAGCTTGAAAACTGCAGGAATGGTTGATCCGGTTTTGAAGCATGAACAAATGGCGGGAATCTTGTGGGCTTCTTTCAAAAACAGAATGGGCCAGGCCCAAGGGATATCTATGGGCTTTGACCTGGCAAATCTCATCCAGCCCATCCAGGGTCTGGAGGAACTGTCTCAACCTTTCTCTGATGATGAAATAAGGAAGGTTCTAAAAGAGTTGCCCCCTGATAGAGCATCTGGCCCAGATGGATTCAATGGCCTGTTTGTTAAACGCTGCTGGCCGATAATTGAGCAGGATTTTCAACGTCTTATCAAGGACTTCTATGAAGGAAAATTATCTCTTGAGAATATTAATGGCTCTCTCATTACTCTCATACCCAAGATGCTTTCTCCTGAGGGGCCAGATGATTTTCGGCCTATTTCTTTGACTAACACTTGCTTGAAATTTCTTACTAAGTTGTTAGCAAATAGACTGCAAAAAGTGATCCTTCGTTGTATCCATAAAAATCAATATGGGTTCTTGAAGAGTAGATCAATCCAGGACTGCTTAGCTTGGGCCTTTGAATACATCCACCAGTGCAAATAGTCAAAGAGACACATCATAATTCTCAAGTTAGATTTTGCAAAAGCATTTGACACTGTGGAGCATGAGGTTGTGTTGCAGATGCTTAAACACAAGGGGTTCGATGACAAATGGATAAGCTGGGTCAAAGAAATTCTATCTATAGGATCTTCCTCTGTTTTGCTTAATGGCATACCAGCCAAGCAGTTTCAGTGCAAGTGTGGTGTCAGACAGGGTGTTCCTCTGTCACCTCTGCTATTTGTAATTGCTGCCGATCTCCTACAGTCAGTGGTCAACCAGATGTTCTCTCATGGAACCCTCACTCTGCCAATTCCTTCACATGACCAGGATTTCCCTATAATCCAGTATGCTGATGACACTGTCATCTTTTTGACTGCCAAAGATGAGGAGTTGGTGGCTCTCAAATATATGTTGCTGACTTTTCAACAGTCCACTGGGCTTCGAGTTAACTTTGCAAAGTCCTCCATGATTCCTTTAAATATTGATGATGTGGAAGCTGCCAGGCTAGCTGCCTTGCTTGGATGTAAACTTGGACAACTGTCGTTTACTTATCTGGGTCTGCCACTTGGTACTACTAGGCCCATAATTCTGGATTTTATGCCTTTAGTTGATGCCTTGGAGAGGATACTGACAGCTAGTTGCTCCATGCTAAACCAAGGCTCCAGGTTGCAGCTATTAACCTCGGTTTTGACTTCCATGCCCATATATTTCCTCTGCAGTCTACAACTCCCAACTGGTATCATTAAGCAACTTGACAAGATCTTCAGGCGGTGCTTGTGGAGAGGAAATAGTGATGCACCAAAGCAATCTCTGGCTGCATGGGATCTGGTCTGTAGGCCTAAGGACAAAGGAGGACTTGGAGTGATTAACTTGCATCTCCAAAATAAGGGCCTCCTACTAAAGCATCTTCACAAATTCTTCAATAAGGCAGACATCCCATGGGTTACTTTAATCTGGAATAGCTACTATGATGATGGAGTTCCACATGATACAGTCCTAGTTGGGTCATTTTGGTGGAGGGATATACTCAAGCTCTGTGATGCATATACTGCAATCTCAACAGTTCACATCAACAGGGGAGACTCTGCCCTTTTCTGGTCTGATGCTTGGGTAATCTGTGATAGCCTGGCTTATTAGGGATGATAGACTACTCATATCAATAAGGAATTCCTTCTTTTCCTGGAGCCCATTCGGACAGAACTCCAAAGTTAAGCGTGCTCAGCTTGGAGTAGTGTCAGGATGGGTGACCGACCGGGAAGTTGCTCCCGGGTGAGCATGAGTGAGGACAAAGTGCGCAGAAAGACTAGTATTGATCTGTGGGGCCAGTCTAGATCCCGCCAGGAGTAACAACCACCGGCGGGTGTGTCCGGGGCGTTACATAATCGGTGGCTCTTCAAGACCTCTATGTTGGAGGTTACCTAGGCTTTTCTCCTTTGTCATTAATGACAAACTCTTTGTGAATGAATTCCTCATCTCTCAGGACGTATACTCAATGTTCTTCTTGCCTTTGTCACATGAGGCTGCTCTGGAGCTGCAAGTTTTGGAAGCTTGGATACTGGACTTACATAGAGACATCACTCTGTCAGATGTTTGGCTATGGCCTGGAAAATCTGGTGAATATTCTGCCAAGAGTTTTTACACTCTTATGCATTCTCATTTGCCAACCATATTGCCACGTAAGTGGTTGTGGGATAGCAAGTGCACCATGAAGATCAAAGTCTTTGGTTGGTTGTTGTTTTTTTGATAGACTCAATACCAAGGACTTATTAATTCGTAGGCACTGGAGATCACCTATGGATGACAATCTCTGTGATATCTGCAATGAGCTAGTCTATGAGGATAGGCTGCACTTGTTTTTTAACTGTAACTTCAGTCGCAGAGTATGGAATTATGTTTCCATTGACTGGTCCAGGGGCTCTGAAATTCAGCAATGTATTCAGCATGCAAGATCAAGGTTTAAGCATCCCTTCTCCTTTGAAGTTATGATCACTGTAGCTTGGAATATATGGATCCTCAGGAATGGCAGGACTTTCAGAGGAGAAAATGCAACTTTTGCTACTTGGAGATGTAATTTTGTACATGATCTTACTCTTCTAGCTCATAGAATGAGAGTAAATATTAGAGACAAGTTGTATGCTTGGATTAACTCCCTCACTTAGCTATAGGTAGGTAGGTGGTTAGATTCTGTTTTTTCTTCCTTTTATTTCTTGCTTGTACAATTGCTACTTCTTTATTTAATAAAGGGCTGTGGATCTTTCCTCTACAGTAAATATTCAAAAAAATGAGAGGGGTATAGTCTGTAGACCCCCCGCAGGCTGATGGATCTGCTTAGCGTGAAACTGGCAGGCCTCGCAAGCCTTCACGAGCTCAACAGTGTCGTTGAGCGCTGTGGGCTAGTAGAATCCACTAAAGAACGCCTTGCCGACGAGGCTTCGTGACGACAAGTGGTGCCCGCAGTCTCCGTCGTGTATGTCCGCCAGTAGCTCCTTCCCTTGCTCTCGGGAGATGCAACGTAGGGACACGTCATTTGGTCGCTTCCTATAGAGCTCTCGATCCTTGATGCAATAAGTTGTGGCTTGCCGCGCCACACGCTCCGCTTCCTCCTCATTCTCCGGCAGAGCCCCTTGCATCAGGTAGTTCCTGAGCTCCGGGATCCAACACCCTTCCTGAGGCTCTAACGCCAGGAGCAGGAGCGCCCCTGAGGCCGGGCCGCAGACCGGGGCTCCTGAGGTAGGCGGCTGAGGGAGCTCCTCCCTTGGTTGAGCCGTGCTCGACAGTGACGGCACCGCCGAGGGTTTGAAGAGCCGCTCCTCAAAGACGCCGAGCTCCTGAGGCTGCTGCCTAGATGCCCTCTTGGCAATGTCATCAGCCTCCTGATTGGTGCCGTGAGGCACATGCTGCAACTCCAGCCCCCAGAACTGTTTCTCCATCCTACGAACCTCAGCGAGGTAGGCTTCCATGTTCTCGTTCTTTGGCTCGTATATCTTGTTGGAGAAGTTGACGAGGAGCTGCAAATCGCCCTTGATGATGAGGCGCTTTACCCAAGGTTGTTAGAATCCCGATTCTGTTATACGATTCTATGACTTTACGATCCAAACTTACCCATCTAATTCTACAATTTTAGTTCATAAAATCTACGTTTCTACGATCTTGGTAGTGAAGATTCTACGATTTATGATTCTACCATCAGAGCTCCGATCCGATTCAAAATCGTGATTCTGACAACCTTGGCTTTACCCCTAAGGCGATTGTGGCCTTCAAGCCTGCTATTAGGCCTTCGTACTCTGCTATGTTGTTGGACACCTTTTGTCCGTGCTGGAAGCAGAGTTGTACGGTGTAGTAGAGTTTGTCCTGGGTAGGGGATACGAGCACTGCGCTAGCTCCCGCACCATGTCGGGAGAACGCCCCATCAAAGTACATGACCCAGTCGTCCGGTGCTTCACTTCCCGGGGAAAGTGATCGGTCTTCGCCTGCCTCGAGACCCGGCACTTATGCCCATTCTGCCACGAAATCCGCAAGTGCGGCTCCCTTGATGACTCTGGTCGTACTGAATTCCAGCTGAAATGCCTGTAGTTCAATGTTCCATTCTGCGTCCCTCCCAGCTGAGTTGGGGCTCCTGAGCACTCTTTCCAAGGGGTATGCTGAGACGACTTTGATGGGGTGGCCTTGGAAGTAGTGGCGCAGCTTGCACGAGGCCACTAGTAGCGCGAGGAGGAGTTTTTGAGGCATGCGGTACCGTGCCCTCGCGTCCTGTAGCACCGTGCGGACGAAGTACACGGGATGCTTGACGAGGTTGAGGGTGCTGGCGCAGTTTGCGTCCTCCAGAGGTCGAGGCGTCTCTTGAGACGACGAAGCCCCCAGTGCTTGGTCGCCTGAAGAGGCCCCTCCTGCTTTGGGTGCGTTCTCCTGCTGCGGCTGTTCCTTTCCGGCAGTGGTTGCGGCCTTCGCGAGGCCCTCCCGGCTCTGCTTTGCTTCAGTCCGAACGGTCGATGCGGCCTTGGCACAGTGCTCCTCCCTGACCGCCACCAGGGCTACGCTAGCGGAGTAGGGGGTGGCCGCAAGGTAGAGCACTAGGGGTTCCCGAGGACGTAGATCTACCATCACTCGTGGGCTGGTAAGGTACCTCTTGAGGTCTTGTAATGCCCTGTCAGCCTCTTCAGTCCATTTGAAGGGGCCCTTTTTCTTCATTAGCTTGAAGAAGGGCAGCGCTCGTTCCCCAAGCTTGGAGATGAAGCGCCCCAGCGCAGTTACACGCCCGGTGAGCTTCTGCATTTCCCTGAGGGTCCTTGGCGGGCTCATGTCTTCGA
Organism: Triticum aestivum; assembly: GCF_018294505.1. Classification (NCBI taxonomy): domain Eukaryota; kingdom Viridiplantae; phylum Streptophyta; class Magnoliopsida; order Poales; family Poaceae; genus Triticum; species Triticum aestivum. Next base: position 238,824,014 of record NC_057809.1, read on the forward strand.
CCACCTTGACCTTCTCCGGGTTGGCCTCGATGCCCCTATGGGACACGAGAAAACCCAGGAGCTTGCTCGAGGGGACTCTGAATACGCACTTCTCCGGGTTGAGCCATAGGTCCACTTCGTTGAGGCTCGCAAAGGTTTCTTCGAGGTCCTGTATCAGGGTTCTTGCCTCACGAGACTTCACCACAATGTCATCGATGTAAGCTTCAGCGTTCCTCCCGAGCTGCCAACCTAAGGCGATGTGCATCAGCCGTTGAAAGGTCGCGCCTGCGTTGCGCAACCCAAATGGCATGCATGTATAGCAGTACACTCCACACGGGGTCAGGAAAGCCGTCTTCTCCACGTCTTCTACCGCCATCTTGATCTGGTGATAGCCTGAGAAGGCATCTAGGAAGCATAGTAGGTCACACTCTGCGGTGGAGTCGACTATCTGGTCAATGCGGGGAAGCGGAAATGGATCCTGCGGGCAGGCTTTGTTGAGGTTGGTGAAGTCGACACACATGCGCTCCTTTCCTCCCTTTTTTGGCACAACGACCGGATTAGCCAGCCAATCAGGGTAGCGGACCTCGCGGATAACTCCTACCGCCTCTAGCTTCCGGGTCTCTTGAACGATGAAAGCCTATTTCTTAGTGGACTGCCTCCTCGCCTTCTGCTTCACGGGGCGCACATTGGGGCACACGTTGAGGTGATGCTCAATCACTTCCCTTGGGACCCCTGCTAACTGATCAGGTTCCCACGCGAACACCTTCTTGTTCGCACGCAGGAACCTCACCAGGGCCTCCTCCTGCTCGGGCTCGAGGTTGGCCCCTGTGGTGAAGGTGGCGCCAGTGGACCCGTCCTCGTCGACTGGTACCTTCTTGGTTTCCGCCTTGTCTCGGGTGAATAGCTGCTTCTTTTTAGCCGGTGCAGCCCCCTTGGGCTCAAGGGCGTCGGTGCTAGTGGGTTGTGCCACCGAGGCTGCCCTAAAAATAAGCTGGAGCACCTGCAACGCATCCTTTGTGTCTCCTGACACGGTGAGGGCGCTGCTGCTCCCAGGCATCTTCATGAGGTTGTACGCCGGGTGAGTTGCTGCCATGAACCGAGCCAAGGCCGGATAGCCGAGGATGGCATTGTAGGGGAGGCCAATGGGGGCGATGTCGAAGTCGATCAGCTCCATGCGGAAGTTGTTGTAGGTGCCGAAGGTCACTGGGAGGCGGATCTGTCCCAAGGAGGCGGTGGAACCGGCTCCGACGCCCGACAAAGGCCTACTGGGTTGGAACCGCTCCAGCGGCACGTGGAGGAGGCTGAAGGACTCCAACAAGAGCACGTTGAGGCCGGCACCACCGTCGATGAGGGTCCTAGTGACGGCCACTTGGCAGATTGTGGGGGTGCACAACATCGGGAGCGCGCCCGAACCGATGGGGTTGAAGGGGAGGTCCTCCGAATCAAAGGTTAGATCGGCCTCGGGTGCCACCCCGCCCGGGGGGGCTTCTCGGCACTTGGAGGTAGTGCTGATCCAGCGGGTGAACGACTTGACGTGATGGCTCGAGGGTGGTGCCTCGGAGCCACACAGGAGAGCTGCGATGACGGGCGGCGCTGGAGTTAGCGACGGTGTGGCGGTGCGGCCTTCTCGCTGCACCAAAGGATGCTGGGATGAGGCCTGCTGCTCGTTCCCCGCCGGGCCGATGGCGGCGTTGGCGGCAGGGAACGGGGAACGACGAGGGCATCCGCCGATGGGTGCCGTCTGGGCGATGCGGGTGGCGAGAGCAGCCCGGCGCTCGGTGCGAGCCCGGCGGGCGTCAACCATGGACACGATGGGAGGTCGTACGCGAACAGCGGAAGTAAGATTCCGGCGCACCCCCTACCTGGCGCGCCAAATGTCGGATTTCGGGTTCTGGCAGACCCTTGAGGTTCGAACACTGGGTTGCACGTGGAGATCTCTCCCCTTCCGGTCTACGTTCAATCTCCTCGCGTGATCTAAGCTAGAAACAATGAACAACACAAGGGACACAAGGTTTATACTCGTTCGGGCCACCGTTGTGGTGTAATACCCTACTCCAGTGTGTGGTGTGGTGGATTGCCTCAGGGGCTGATGAGGAACAGTACAAGGGAAGAACAGCCTCGCGAGAGGTGTTCTTGAGCTGGTGCGATGAACTGCTTGGGTGAGTTCAATCGCCTCTCTCTCTATCTCTCTTTTTTCGGTCGCCTCCTATCCACCCTCTACTCTATGGTGGCTAGCTCTATTTATAGAGTCCCTGGGCCTTTCCCCAAATAATGAGGGGGAAGGGCGCCAACAATTGGCCATTTTGAAGGGGAACATCTAGTACAAGTTATCCTGACCAAAGGTGGTCTTCGGCTGCCAAAAGCACTGGTGATGACGCCGTCTTGGGCTCCACGGTGACCTCCGTCCTGCCGCTCTGTCGGTCTTGGTCTCGTTGCACCGGAATGGTAACCTTTGCTCGGTGCCTTGGCCTATGCTTGCCCCCTTTGCACCAAAGGGTAAACAAGGGCACTGCGCAGGCAGGCGCCCGCCTGGTCTCGATCGTCATGGCTTGCATCACGGGCTCCTCGCGAGGTACCCCTGCCTTGATCTCTCCGCCTCCTCGCGAGCCTGCCTAATGAGGCTGCCCCTGAGGAAGCTTTCGGTCATCCACCCCGCGAGGCTTGGCCCCTCGCGAGGGTCTTGATCTTGAGCTGATGAAGATGGGCCGTGCTGGGCCCCCACTTGAGCCACGCTACAGGCCGCAGGCAGGCAAGTCTGGGGACCCCCGTTCCCAAGACGCCGACACTAGTCTAGGTTTATCACCTATTCGGGTTCCATGCGCGAGGAGATCCGGCCGGAGTTTCGCTCACATCCCCAAACGATGTGTGCAGCATTCCCGAGACACCAAACGGGCGCCCGGTACACCGTGCCATGGTGTATCTACCGCATCATAGCCCAACCATAGGGTCAGCGCTATGCACGGCCTCCAACACATATCCTACAAACACCAAAAACTAGTGGATCCCAATGAGTGGTAGTAGTTGTTCATGGATCACAAACACATAACTCAGTTCCTGAGGACGGTTTCAATGAGACAACCCACCGTGTACTCCTACATGGCCTCTCACCACTACCTTTACCAAATCGTGTTCACACACTTAGCTCACACACAGTAGGACATGTTCATCACCATTCCAATTCATCCCCGATGAATCAGACCTGACTCAACTCTAAGTAGTAGCAGGCATGACAAACAAGCATGAATGAGTAGGCACATCAGGGCTCAAACAACTGCTTCTCATGCTAGTGGGTTTGATCTATTTACTGTGGCAATGACAGGTCATGCAAAGGAAAGGGGTTCAACTACCGCAGCATGTAACAGATGAATCATTGTTGTCCTAATGCAGTAAAAGAGAGCAGGAGCGAGAGAGTGGGATTGTATCGGAATGAACAAGGGGGTTTTGCTTGCCTGGCACTTCTGAAGATAGTATAGCTCTTCATCGATCACATCGTCGAAACCACGTCTATTGAGAGGAGACAAACACCGGCAAATTATAGGGAACACAATCAATGCAATGCAACAAACAAGATGTATGATCATGGCATGTTAAGGTACTGAATTCACCTAATGCAATAGTTAGTCATATTAATTGAAGTGGAATTCAAACATATAGCAAATTCCAACTCCAAAACTACATACCATATATTCCATAATCATGAATTGTCCTAGTTGGTGATGTTAACTTTCTCAAACATTCATGAACATGGCATAAACAGATTCTTCATATTTTTCTGATAATTTTTCACATATAAATCATTTCATTTGGAGTTACGATTTAATTTCTATGATTTTTAGAAGTTAGTGATATTTTCTGGAATTTCCTGAATAAGAATAAATCCAGAAAATAGCTTATTGTGTCGGCATGACATCAGTGTGACATCAGCAGGTCAACATGCTAGTTCCAAGTCAAATCTGACAAGTGTGTCCCACTGGTCAGTCTCACAGTGTCATTTGTGTCGCTGATAGGTGGGCCTAGTCAACGGCCACGTCAACACGGTCAAAACTGATGCGTGGGGCCACTCTGGTTAGTTAATCCTAAGCAGAAACTAAACCAAGTTTAATTAGCCAGTGGGGCCCTGCTGTCAGTGTCACTAGGTGTTAACTAACTGCGTCATTAGCCCTAAACTAATCTGCCATGTCACCATCGCTGGAGTTACACCGGCGACGGCCATAACCGACGGCGGAGGTGCACCGTGCGCTCGCTACGGAGCACCATCCGATACGTGGTTTGCTCCTAAGGGTTCCTGGCAGTGAGGCGCGTCCAAAGAAACAAGCATCAGCAGTTGGGGTGGCCGTAGCTGACAGCGGCGAGCTCTTTTGAGGCCGTCGGAGTTCGGACAACGACGGGTTCGGCGTTGTAGTGCACTAGGGAGGCGCTGGTGTGTGCTACGTGCTCCTGGTGAGGTGTGGAGCACGACAGTGTGCTCGGCTTTGAGCCACTGTGGCTCTGGCCACGTCGGCGATGAGGCACGGGGGCAGCGAGCTTCCGCCATGGTGGAAGACCGAGCTAGGGGACGAGAACAGAGGGCGCGAGCAAAGGATAAGCATCAGGAGCTCACAGCGCATCCGTAGGGATGGTTAGCGGGCTCGGGGATGCTCAGGAGGCGGCGAATCGACGACGACGATCTTCGGTGTCCGACGAGGGAGACGGCGGTGGTGGCAGCGTTGTGGCGCTTCCGGGGCCTCGTGGCTCATCGAGGAGGTCGGGTCGCAGGCATGGTGAGGGGTCGAGGGGGAGGCGGTGGCCATGGCAGCAGCAAGAGGCGGTGACGGCAGCATTCGGTGGCACTGCGGGAAGAGGCAGAGGAGGTAGAGGAGGTCCAGCGAGAGAGCGGAGAGGTGCAGAGGGTCCGGAGGGGTGTCGTGGCGTCTCCAAGCGCACGAGGGCAGCGGCGGGAAACAGGAGCTGGCGAAGCGAGTGGTCGCGCGCATCGGGCACGCGCCTCCCATCCTTCTGGCGAAAGGAGGGAGATGACTGGCACAGGCCAGATGGGCCGGTTGCTAGAGGAGGAGGCCAGGTAGGGGGGCCAGGTGAGCTTTCTCTCTCTCTCTCTCTTTCATTTTTGTTTTCTATTATTCTGTAACTTTAGGGCTTTATTTAAAATACCAAAATTAACTCAAAAATCATGAAACTTCTCATGCCCACTGTTTGGAATATGTCCAACAGTAAACATTCTAGTTTATGATTATTTGAACATTTAAAATATTTTATAGCATTTAAATGCCCAAATGCAAATACTATATGATTTAGTTAGTGGCCCTCTATTGTCCTAGAAAAGTGTGCACCATTTTTGTCACAGGTTCTGGACCAAAACAAAAATGATGAACATTCATGAGGGACATTTTGGGTTCATTGAAAAGATTTAACTTGACCCTAGTTGCAATTCATTTGGTGCTAGGGTTTCAACAATCCCCATTTCAACTTTCAAAGAAATTTAGACATGATGCATGGATGCTTGTGCACTATTGCAATCAAATTCAAGGGCGGTGACACTTTACTGCAGCATGACTTAGAGCGGCGCCGCTGATGCCGGCGTTTCGATTGTATCTCAGGAGGTTTATCCTCAACTGGGTCTTCTTTGTCATCGCCGCTATTCTGCTTTGGTGCATCCACCATGTACACATCATACGAGGAAGTGGCCGTCCATCGTCCGGTGAATGGCGGGTCCTGGGCCTCTTCTTCTCTGGCATCGTCGTCCATACCGTTGATGTCATCGGAGTCGTAATCGAGCATGTCGGTTAAGTCTTCGACAGTGGTTATAAAGTGGGTGGCGGGTGGGGAGCTAAATTCCCTGTCATCAGCTTCTAGATCGAACCAGATATAGTTCGGCTGTGAGTCCCCTGCCAAGGACAGGTTCTTTAATGAGCTTAGCACGTCTTCCAAGGGCGAGTGCTGGAAGATGTCTGCGGCGCTGAACTCAAAGATCGACAAACGATCAAGTTCGCCATCCGTAGACTCACATGGTTCAGAACTTACACCCAGAGACAAGTCTGGAGTTCCGGTGACACAAATATTGTGTGAGGTTAAGTCCATCTGCGGCCTCCATGGTGGGGTTGAGCCTTCAATCCTTGGATGTCGCGGCCTGCTCTGGATCTAAGGCCAGAGTGGTCACAAGAGCTATCTCTTGGATGCGGTCTGACGACAGATTTAGGTCATGTTCGTCAACGTGATCAGGAGCGGTCGCCGCGGTCTAGAATCCGGTGAAGATCAAATCTCCACGGATGTCTGCAATGTAATTCAAGCTCCCAAATCTGACCTGATGGCCAGAGGCGTAGCTATCGATCTGCTCCAGATGGCCAAACGAGTTGGCCCGCAGCGTGAAGCCACCGAACACGAAGATCTGTCCGGGGAGGAAGGTTTCTCCTTGGACAGTGTCACTATCGACGATTGAAGGGGCCATCGAACCTTTCGTCGACGGCACAGTGGAACTCTCAATGAAAGCACCAATGTCGGTGTCAAAACCGGCGGATCTCGGGTAGGGGGTCCCGAACTGTGCGTCTCAGGTCGATGGTAACAAGAGATAGGGGACACGATGTTTACCCTGGTTCGGGCCCTCTCTATGGAGGTAATACCGTACGTCCTTCTTGATTGATATTGATGAATACGAGTATTACAAGAGTTGATCTACCACGAGATTGTAATGGCTAAACCCTAGAGGTCTAGCTTGTATGGCTATGGTAATGAGTCCTCTCTTCTATCCGGACTAAGTCCTCCGGTTTATATAGACACCGGGAGGATCTAGGGTTACACAAGGTCGGTTACAAAGAAAGGGATCCACATATTTGGTCGCCAAGCTTGCCTTCCACGAAAAGGAGAGTCCCATATGGACACGGGTGGAGTCTTCGGTCTTCGTATCTTCACGGCCCATCAGTCCGGCCCATGGCTGATAGGCCGGACGTCCGAGGACCCCTTAGTCCAGGACTCCCTCAGTGGCGGCGAGGCGAGGTGGCGGTGAGGCGTGGTGAGGAAGCGTGGCAAGGCGCGGGCGGCGGTGCACCGCGGTTGCGAGGCGGCGCGTGGCGATGGAGCAAGGCGCAGTGCAGGGCGGGGGCGGTCGGCGACGGTCGGCGGAGCAAGGAGCGGGCGGCAGCGCAGCGCTGCGGCGGCGCAGCTCGGGCGGCGAGC